>NW_027457046.1:0-192772 GCF_040206685.1 Ascaphus truei
AGAGAGAGACAAAAGTAATGTACTGTATAACCATTATACCGTACCCCCTAGTATTCGTGTAATCATTGTCCCACACCCCCTATTACTCACGCTTTGGCAATACTGAAATGTTCTTTTGACATGCCAATAAAGCTGATTTGATTTGAGAGACACAGAGACACACACAGAGACACAGAGAGAGACAGAGATACAGAGACACACACAGAGACACACAGAGAGAAACAGAGACACACAGAGACACAGAGACACAGAGAGAGACAGAGACACAGAGACACACACAGAGACACAGAGACACACAGAGAGAGACAGAGACACACAGAGAGAGACAGAGACACACAGAGAGAGACAGAGACACAGAGAGAGAGAGAGAGACACGGGCCTATTTAGTAAGCGTCGATAAGGCTGCGTCTATAGTATTTCAGACGGAGGGAAGGCACACACGCTGCAATACACTTGCTGAAGCCTGAGCTTTTTTATGGCTTTGCAGGGTATGCTTCGGGCGCGATTTGGGGGCGTGGCAATAAATATTTGGAGGCGTGGCAATAATGTTCCGGCGCGGACGTCACTTCCCTACCTCACATCCCGATCCACCGGCATTTTTTCAGATGCAGCATCTGAAGCACTGTGCAGACAAGAAGAAAAATGCACACAATGCGCACCAGAGATTAAAATATAGTAAATTATTTATTAATAAAACAAGAAATAACCGTGGGGGATCCAACCCCACCTCAGTACATATGCGTCACAGATCCGGGTTCGGTTACAGAGTGACCTGACGTGTCACGACAGGTCACTCTGCGCGTATTCTGACAGGCTGAGACGGCGTTTGCAGGAAGGAATTTATATATACACTATATCTTCATCTCCTTCATAGTAATGACATTAAAAACACATTTATTCACAGAATTAAGTAGTCACTGTGTGGGATTAGTTTAAGATTTATTTATTAGATAATTTATCACTATGTAACACACTTTAAATCACAAATAAATAGGTATCACATTATTGCAATGTATTCAGTTGTAAGATATTAATGTTATTTGTAACACACAGTAGATTAGAAACATCACAATAATTAAGTATTAAATGTAATATTTATTGATCCCTGTAGCACTATTACAATTTGTTGGCATGGTAATCTATAACAGGGGAGCGCAAACTTCTGAAGCTGCGTCCCCCTGCCTGGCCTCCCCCGGTCTTGCGCCCCCTCTCCTACCTGCCAGCACACTCCGGGGTCGAGTGACGTCACATGACCCCGCGGTGTCATTTGATGCCACGTTGCCATGGAGACGTGTCTGAATCCCGGTCAGTGTTACTGTTGCAGAGGCCTCACGTGATCCCCGGCATTTCATTTAAATGCCTTGGGGAGGAGCGCGGGACCTATGCACCCGCCCGCGCACCCCCAGACAAATCTCCCGCCCCCCAGTTCACGCACCGCTAACCTATAACATTATGTGTGTGTAAATATATATATACACATATACACATATACACACACATATATATATGTATATATATATATATTTATATATACATATATATATATCTTCTTCTCTCCGAAGAAGACCGTTTTATATGTATGTATGTATGTGTGTGTGTGTAAATATATATATGTATGTGTGTGTATATATATATATATATATATATATATATATATATATATATATAAACATACGTATGTGTGTATATATATATATGTGTGTGTGTGTGTGTCATACAAGAATCTATTACTGTATTATCTAATATCAGTAACACATGTGATCTATTATGCTATTACCAATTGGACTGTAGGACTATAAAACCATTACGAGTGAGTTGTAGCATTATCCCCTGATGAAATCGGCCGTGTGCTGAAGAAACGCGTAGGTACTTTCTTCTCGTTATTGCCACACTATCCGTCTTGACGCCGGAAGGGAAGTTGGTACGCAGCCAAGACGAGACACCGGAATTACAGAGTGGAATCACAACTGCATACTACAGATTGCCGGAGGACCACACTGCGAGGGGCGCAGCCTATCGAGTTTCCCGGTCATCGTCCAAAGTCTGGAGCTGCGGATTGACCACCGGATTACCACGGAGCCCGAGCTTGTCTCATACAATGCTTTTACCAAATGGGCGTTTGTGAGTTTGTTATTTTTATCTTGTCCAGGAAATGAAATTGTTAAACCAAATTTACACATGGAGCGGGCGCTTTCTCTTCTTTTTGTTTTGTTTAGATATCTATCGAGGAGGTGGTTGTTTCCCCGAAGAGAGCTGCCAGGGCTCCAGAGGACGCCCGAATTGGATCCTTTTATGATTGAGTTATAACATAGCTATTAGAGCTAGGTTTCTGGACTTTTATTGTGTTTAGGCATAGTGTTTATTATTATTTTATTACAGCTACTTTTTAGTAATTGCACTGTTATTAATTCTGGCCACTATTTCTCACTGCCATTATAATCTCTCTCTAGCGACAACCAGATTGCTATATCAGCTATATTATTTATTGGTTATACCAGGGGAGCACAAACTTTTGCAGCTCGCCCCCCTGCCTTCCCTCTGTTGGTGCTCGCGCCCCCCCCCCCTTACCTTTATGCGGCGTTACGTGACCTGCAGCGGCATTTGACGAGGGTGACGTCACATGACCCCGCGGCGTAATTTAACACCGCGTTGCCATGGACACGAGTGACGCCGGCAGAGTCAAGGTAAGTAATAGCATTGCAGAGGCCTCACGTGATCCCCCGGCATTTAATTTTAATGCCTCGAGGAAGTGCGCGGGGCCTCTGCAACCGCCCGCGCCAACCCCCCCCCCAAAAAATTCTCCCCCCCCCCACTTTGCGCACCTCTGGGTTATACCATATATATATATATATATATATATATATATATATATATATATATATATATTGTGACAGAAACCAGGGGATGGTAATAAATTCCGTATATAGGGCTCCCAGGATACTAGACAGTTTCTATCCTGTTTGGCCTGGGAGTGCAGCCTTATAATACATACACTCCATCCCACAGTTTGGCAAGCGCTGGAACTGAGGGATGAGAGATCCAGACCAGAGTTTGTCTGCTGCCTGATTTCTGTCACCTGTCATGCTAATTAGGAATCAGGTATGAAAGACTGATTTCCTGTTTGCTCTGGGCTCCCCACAAGAGCCAGGAGGCTGGAAGGCTGCTGAACTACAGAGGGGAGAAGCCTCTTCCCCAAACAGGTTCAATCTTTCTGTTCATTTGTGTAAGACTGCAAAAGTACCGTGTTTTGATGTTGGAAGTGGAAAAGCCACTTCCAACCCTGAGTCAGGGATATCTAAGTTAAGTTATCGCTCAGGTGAGCAGCTTTTGTTTTGATCTGTTTTCTGTTGTATGCACTGTGGCAGTCTCAGTGCCTGGGACTGAATAAACCAGGCATAGCCTGTTTAAAGGAACAGTACGTGACGCCTCATCATTTAACCTACCCTAAAAGACCGTGTTCTAAACAGTCCCGGACAAACGACGGAGCCCCGGAGTAAGCCGTTTGTCACATATGGTGGAGAATGCGGGCAGAGCACTAGGGGGTCTGCGGGTTGAAGAACTTTGAAAAAAAAAAAAAAAAAAAAAAGTTTTTTCATCCTCTGCAAAGAAGATGGAAGACGTGGTGGGTGCGCTGGTACGCAATGTCGCTGCCCAGAAAGACGTGAATGAAACCCAGCAACAGCTGTTAATAGCCCAGCAAGAAACTAATGCAAACCAGCAGCAGACGAATGCAGCCCAGCAACAGCTGCTAATAGCCCAGCAAGAGATTAATGCCAACCAGCAACAGGCGAATGCCAACCAGCAACAGGCGAATGCAAACCAGCAACAGACGAATGAAGCCCTGCAAAACGCGAATGCAAACCAACAAGAGACAAACCGCTTGCTGAGAGAGGAGCAACAGCGGTTCGCTCAGGGCTTACAGCAGGAACTCGAGATCCTGAGGGGGACTATCAGTAACCTTCCACTGGCAGCGGCAGCCCCAGTTCCGAAAATGACCAGGGCAAGCCACTACCTTCAGAAGATGGGACCCTCGGATGATGTGGAAGCCTATCTTCTCACGTTTGAACGCACGGCACAGAGAGAGGGATGGCCAGAAGCTGAGTGGGCTGGTCTAATCGCACCCTTCCTAAGCGGCGAACCCCAGAAGGCTTACTTTGATCTAGAGCCAGCCGAAGCTAACGTCTATGCAAAATTGAAGTTCGAGATCCTCGCCCGCCTCGGCGTAACCACGGCTGTTCGCGCCCAAAGGTTTCACGCATGGTCCTTCACGATGGATAAAGCCACCCGAAGCTAGATGTATGACCTCATCCACCTCGCCCGGAAGTGGCTACAACCCGAGATCAACTCAGCCAGCCACATCGTGGAACGGTTGGTCATGGACCAGTTCTTGAGGAAACTTCCCTCTGCCTTACGCCGTTGGGTCAGTCGGAGTGACCCCCACAATGCGGATGAGCTTGTGGCCCTCGTAGAAAGGTACAATGCAGCAGAAGAGCACCCGCAACCCACAGTCGTGGAGCAACCCCACTACCCGAGGTTCCAGGACTCTTCCAGAGACGGTAAAAGGGTACCGGGGTTAAGGGGCGCTGAAGAGCGGCGACCACCTTCACGCAGCACCAGCAACAGTGGTTCGCACACTAAGGGCAATAGCCAACATGGGGAGCCGGGAAAAGGCTCTAAGTGGGACACAGACTATGTACCTAAATGTGTAAATTGTCATGAGAGGGGCCACACAGCAAAAATCTGCCCACTAAATGATGAGCCCATGCAATGCAACAGCGTGGAACCTTATTCGCTGTTGTCCCAATGTATGGGCCCTAGCCCAGAGGACCCCTTGAATAACCATCTGTGGGCATTTGTAAAGGTTAATGGTAAGAGGGTTCGGGCACTTCTTGACTCTGGGAGCATGGTCACACTAGTGTCCGAATACCTCTTGCCCATTAAGAAGAAACAGGGAAACAGTTCACAAAGAGTGGCAATTTGTTGTATACATGGGGATAATCATGAATATTCCACTGTTGATGTTTTTTTTGAAACAGAGTTTGGTTCTTTAGATTTCAAGGTGGGTATTGTACCCAAACTGGCACATGATGTGTTAATAGGGACTGACTTTCCCCATTTTCTAAAAATGTGGTCCCCCGCTCAGAATAGCGCCCAGAGTTCAATAGCGGACCATAACGAAGTATTAGAAGAAACAAATCCTTTCCCTTTTTCAGAAATGGAGGTTGACGAGGGCCCAAATAAGAAGGGGGAAAAGGAGGAGTGCTGTAAAATTCCCTTCCCCATCACTACTTTGGTAGGGAATACCCCAAATCAAGATGTTGAGCAGACACTTACCACCCCAGAACCGGATAAGACCCTCGCTGACCTAGAGGTCAGTCCTGGGAGTTTTAAGAAGGCCCAGTGGGAGGACCCCACATTAGCGATAGCAAGGGGAAATATACGGGACCAGAATAGTACTCCTGGCCAACCAGATAGGTCACTTGCTTACCCCTACTTCGAGGTAGAGAACGACCTAGTATATCGGGTTGATAAAAGGAAATCAGTTACAACTAAACAATTGTTGGTATCACGGACATTCCGTAACGTAGTATTACACCTCGCACATAGTCATCCATTGGGGGGACACCTAGGGGTGGAAAAGACAAAAGAAAAGGTTCTCCGAAGCTTCTATTGGCCTGGGGTTCTGGCAGAAATTACGAATTATTGTTCCTCATGCCCAGAATGTCAGATCACCGCCCCGTTCAAGGCGTACCGCAGCCCATTGGTACCCCTTCCCATAATAGAGGTACCATTTGACCGGATTGCTATGGATCTAGTAGGACCCCTAATAAAGTCTGCTAGGGGACATCAGCATATATTGGTAATATTAGATTATGCCACCCGATATCCGGAGGCAGTTCCCCTACGTAGCACCTCAGCTAAAAACATAGCAAAAGAGTTAGTAGTTCTGTTTTCCCGGGTCGGGATTCCTAAAGAGATTCTATCTGACCAGGGAACACCATTTATGTCCCAAGTAACGAAAGAGCTATGTAAACTCCTAAAAATCAAGCATCTCAGAACCTCAGTCTATCATCCACAAACAGATGGTTTAGTGGAAAGGTTCAATAAAACCTTAAAGAGCATGTTACGGCGGGCGGTTGATAAAGATGGGAAAAACTGGGATTGTTTGTTACCGTACCTGTTATTTGCCATTAGGGAAGTTCCCCAATCATCCACAGGCTTCTCCCCGTTTGAACTATTGTATGGCCGACACCCAAGGGGCTTACTGGATATAGCCAAAGAGACTTGGGAACACGAGGTTACCCCTTACAGAAGTGTAATAGAGCATGTTGCCCAGATGCAGGACCGCATTGCTGCAGTCCTACCCATAGTGAGGGAACACATGGAGAAAGCTCAAGAAGCACAGAGGAATACATATAATAAGGGTGCTAGGGTCAGAATTTTTTCTCCAGGTGATAGGGTACTAGTTCTGGTTCCCACCGTGGAGAGTAAATTCCTTGCTAAATGGCATGGGCCATATGAGGTCTTGGAAAGAGTGGGAGAAGTAAATTATAAGGTAAGACAGCCAGGTAGGAGGAAACCTGAGCAAATTTACCATATAAACCTACTCAAGCCCTGGAAAGATAGAGAAGTCTTGTTAACCCTAGTACCCCCAGATCCGTCAGAGAATCAAGAAACTGACCCAGAGGTTAGCATAGCTGAAACCCTGTCTGTTCATCAGAAACGAGAGGTTCAGAATTTAGTGAAAAGAAACAAAGAAATCTTCTCTATACGGCCAGGTAGAACTAGCGTAATTGAACATGACCTAGTCTCTGAACCGGGGGTCCGAGTTAACCTTAAACCGTACCGAATCCCAGAGGCCAAAAGAAAGGCTATAAGTTTAGAGGTTAAAAAAATGCTAAAACTAGGTGTAATTGAGGAATCCCAAAGTGGGTGGAACAGCCCTATAGTCTTAGTCCCAAAGCCAGATGGTACAACAAGGTTTTGTAATGACTACCGGAAACTAAACGCGGTGTCAAAATTTGATACTTATCCTATGCCCAGGGTAGATGAACTTGTAGAGAGACTGGGCAAAGCCCGATATCTCACAACCCTAGACCTAACAAAAGGGTACTGGCAGGTTCCCCTCACAGAAAGGGCAAAAGAAAAGACAGCCTTCTCAACCCCAGACGGCCTCTTTCAGTATAAGGTGTTGCCTTTTGGCTTACATGGAGCTCCCGCCACATTCCAAAGAATGATGGATAAAATTTTAAAACCACATGCTCGGTATGCTGCCGCCTACCTGGATGATGTGGTAATCCATAGTGAAGATTGGCAATCCCACCTTCCAAAGGTCCAAGCTGTGCTTGACGCAGTCCGGTCTGCTGGACTAACTGCTAACCCCGCTAAATGCACTATTGGTCTGGAGGAGGCCAAGTATCTGGGATATTCTATTGGCAGAGGTTTACTCAAACCCCAAACACTCAAAGTGGAGGCGATACAAAATTGGCCAAGGCCAGTTACAAAAAAACAAGTAAGGACCTTTTTGGGGTTAATTGGGTACTATAGAAGGTTTATTCCCAATTTTGCAACTAAGGCAACCCCACTAACTGACCTCACAAAAGCAAGAGGACCGCTAATGGTAAAGTGGTCCCCCGAAACCGAACAGGCCTTTAGAAGCCTGAAAGAAGCTCTCTGTGCCCAACCAGTGTTGGTCACACCTGACTTCTCCAAAGAGTTCGTAGTCCAAACCGACGCATCTGAGGTAGGGCTGGGGGCGGTACTCTCCCAGGAGTCTCAAGGTGAGGAGCACCCCATCCTTTATTTAAGTAGGAAACTAAATCCCCAGGAGAAAAATTACTCCATAGTAGAGAAAGAGTGTCTCGCAATAAAGTGGGCTGTAGAGACGCTCAAATACTACCTGTTGGGGAGAAAATTCCGGTTGGTCACAGATCATGCACCCCTTACCTGGATGTGTCAAAACAGGGAAAAGAATGCTAGAGTGACCAGGTGGTTCCTAAGCCTACAACCCTTTAAATTTTCTGTGGAACACAGGTCAGGGCACAAACATGGCAATGCTGACGGGTTGTCAAGGATGCACTCCCTAATATCCATGGTCGCTCATCCTTCGAGGTCTGAGCTGGGGGGGAGGATATGTGACAGAAACCAGGGGATGGTAATAAATTCCGTATATAGGGCTCCCAGGATACTAGACAGTTTCTATCCTGTTTGGCCTGGGAGTGCAGCCTTATAATACATACACTCCATCCCACAGTTTGGCAAGCGCTGGAACTGAGGGATGAGAGATCCAGACCAGAGTTTGTCTGCTGCCTGATTTCTGTCACCTGTCATGCTAATTAGGAATCAGGTATGAAAGACTGATTTCCTGTTTGCTCTGGGCTCCCCACAAGAGCCAGGAGGCTGGAAGGCTGCTGAACTACAGAGGGGAGAAGCCTCTTCCCCAAACAGGTTCAATCTTTCTGTTCATTTGTGTAAGACTGCAAAAGTACCGTGTTTTGATGTTGGAAGTGGAAAAGCCACTTCCAACCCTGAGTCAGGGATATCTAAGTTAAGTTATCGCTCAGGTGAGCAGCTTTTGTTTTGATCTGTTTTCTGTTGTATGCACTGTGGCAGTCTCAGTGCCTGGGACTGAATAAACCAGGCATAGCCTGTTTAAAGGAACAGTACGTGACGCCTCATCATTTAACCTACCCTAAAAGACCGTGTTCTAAACAGTCCCGGACAAACGACGGAGCCCCGGAGTAAGCCGTTTGTCACAATATATATATATATATACACACACACACATATACACACACACACACGTGTATGTGTGTATAAAACAGACTATATATATACATATAGTATGATATATATATATACATACTATATGTGTATGTATATATATATATATATATATATATAAATATATATATATATGTATATATATATATATATGTATATATATATATATATACAGTAGCGACATACTTTATTAAAGTAAATGCCGGCGGCATGCCGGGATCTACCCCAGCTGCCGCCAGTCAGAAACGCGCGCCGCCGCGTTTCCCCCACGCACCCCCCCTCCACATCGCGCGCAATTACCCCCCCAAAGACACCCCGAACCCGGCTTCTACTCTGCCCCTCTGCTTCCCCGCACCCCCGCTTACCTAGATTTGAACTCCAGGGGTGTCGGGGAAGCCTGGGGAAGCCGGGGAAGACGGGGAAGCCGGGCGCGCTTGTGACCGTGACGTCACAGTGCGCCGCCACGCGCCGCGGCTACCCGCTTCCCAGCCTCATACAGCCAGCGGCATTTGCTCGAATAAGAGCTGCCGCTGCTGTATATATATACGACTATTAAGGTTAAAGATAATGGTGAAATACAGGGTTGCAGACCTGTCTAAGACATGCAAATGAATATACAGGAATATTTACAGTATATATATATATATATATATATGGCCACCAGAATACCAAGAAGTGATCTCCTTGAATACAAACAGAAGGAGACAAGCGACAGGGTTCCTTTGGTGGTCACATATAACCCACACCTAGGAGACCTACGCAAGATCGCCAGGAAACTACAACCCATCCTCCAGGAAGATACAAGACTGCAACAGGTCTTCCCTGAAGCACCCTTATTATCATACAGACAACCCCATAATCTCAAGAATATTATGGTGAGGAGTAAAGTATTCAGCAGTACAACTGAATGCGGGACAAAACCATGCCAGGACCCAAGATGCAAAACCTGCGCAATGCTCTACACAGCGGACACAATACAAATACCACACAAGAATCGGGAATACAAAATCAGAGGAGGGTTCACCTGTTCCTCCAGCAATGTCGTGTACCTCATCATGTGCATGAAATGCCCAGGGGGCTGCTACTACATAGGTGAGACAGGACAGGGGCTAAACAAGAGAATGAACCTGCATCGCCACAGCATCACACGCGGAACAAGAGACAGTCCTGTTGGCGAACATTTCTCTGACTCTGGCCATAAGATGAACGATCTGAGGGTTGCCATACTCAAAGGTAATCTTAAAACCCCGAAAGAGAGACGGTTGCATGAATACAAATTTATGCAACTGTTCGGGACACTTAGCAGTGGCCTAAACAGAGATCGAAATTTTATGAGTCATTACTGACACTAGCGAACTCTCTTCCCATGAGCGCTAAAGGCCATGTCTGTACATACTGTGCTATATGTATGCACACACAGCTGTCTCTCACACATACTAATACTCCTTATTTTTCCATCCATATACACCAATAGGGACCACATAGTATCCACACACACTTTTACTTGTGCTACAAACTCTCACATTTCCACACCCACCCACACCATTTATATCCCTCTCACTCCACACACACTTTGTGTAGAGCACTGTTTATACTGTGGGCTCTCCATTCATTTTTATTCACACTGATACACATACACACTCTTTCTTCACTTGCTTTCAGTTACCCTTTGACACCTCTAGCCATAAAACACATCCACACCGGGGGAAGGAGAAGCACAGATAACATTCCAAGAGACACTGTTTTTAAGTTATCCTTGCTTCATTCATTGTAACATCGCCGGAAGAAGAGATCAGTGTATCTCGAAAGCTCGCACAAATAAAAGCATTTCGTTAGCCACAGAACGGTATCATCTATTTATTTTTTGATTATTGAAGCTCGGCTAACACAGTACTGATACCTCTACATGTATATATATATATATATATATATATATATATATATATATGTGTGTTCAAATAACGGGGGGGAAAAAGGGGGGAAGGTGGGGAAAAAAACCTCGCATCTACTTTTGCAATATTAATGCCACCATAAGCCAATAAATAACTTTACATCAGTAAGAATTGGCGGTGCTCACGGGTTGTAAATAGTATGAGTGAAAAGAGAAAAAAGTAAAACGTGTGGGAGCACTCAGGTATGCAGATTAACATATAGTATTTTATTTATTTGACACAGTGCAAAAAAGGATAAGTAAACAGTACATGATTAAAAACACTTAAAAAAGGCTAGGACCCCTGTCACGGGTACTACCCATAGACACAAGTGGGCAAAACTAGGGAATGACTCAAATTGTCAACCCTTAACATGAAAATGGATAGTGACTCAAGAAACACTTGGATCGGTCAGAATAAATCACAACAGGTTAATGGGTTCACAGGCACCTATACAAAGCTAAAGATAATACGTACTACACACCAATGAAGTGACTAGTCAAAATATAAATGACAATCTTAAACCATCATGAATCTGCTTGAGCATACAATTATGTAACCAATACCAACAGCACAAATTAATCACTTGAAGGAAAAAGGTGGCATGATGGGATGAAGTCACTAGATGTGTAGAGCAATGAAGTGTGTGAATAGCATGTATGGAAAATTGCCTGATGAACACCTATTAGATAACCTTGTGTGTGTTGTCAGTATCCATAATGAAAAAATAGAGTGTCACAGTCCAGAGATTAGTTGCACCAGTGCTGGGTAGCATAGTTACGTGAACATCTGTCAGGGGTCCTGCCTAGCACCCCCACTCCGACGCGTTTCGTCCAGAGACTTAGACTTGGAGTGGGGGTGCGTCGGAGTGGGGGTGCTAGGCAGGACCCCTGACAGATGTTCACGTAACTATGCTACCCAGCACTGGTGCAACTAATCTCTGGACTGTGACACTCTATTTTTTCATTATGGATACTGACAACACACACAAGGTTATCTAATAGGCGTTCATCAGGCAATTTTCCATACATGCTATTCACACACTTCATTGCTCTACACATCTAGTGACTTCATCCCATCATGCCACCTTTTTCCTTCAAGTGATTTATTTGTGCTGTTGGTATTGGTTACATAATTGTATGCTCAAGCAGATTCATGATGGTTTAAGATTGTCATTTATATTTTGACTAGTCACTTCATTGGTGTGTAGTACGTATTATCTTTAGCTTTGTATAGGTGCCTGTGAACCCATTAACCCGTTGTGATTTATTCTGACCTATCCAAGTGTTTCTTGAGTCACTATCCATTTTCATGTTAAGGGTTGACAATTTGAGTCATTCCCTAGTTTTGCCCACTTGTGTCTATGGGTAGTACCCGTGACAGGGGTCCTAGCCTTTTTTAAGTGTTTTTAATCATGTACTGTTTACTTATCCTTTTTTGCACTGTGTCAAATAAATAAAATACTATATGTTAATCTGCATACCTGAGTGCTCCCATACGGGTTACTTTTTTCTCTTTTTACTCATATATATATATATATATATATATATATATATATATTGCGCGCGCGCACACACATATAACGTTTTATCCAACTTTTTCATTTATCATTTGTAGAGAAAATGAACATTGTCGCCAGAAGCGCTATTTTTTCAAAATGTAACATCTCTACTAGTGTAAAATGATACTTCATATAAAGCAGGTTATGGGACCCAGTATAAAATGACTATAATGTCTCTTATCACATCCCAGTATATGGATACTTTCTATTATCACAAGCTGCTAACATGTGACAGGGCTCAGTGTCTGAGCCCAGAATGTGACATACTGAACATTCTCATTCTAAATTTCAAAAAATATTGTGTTGATTTCTGACCTGACTGCCGTGGTTACAGCTCAACCACTCTGTTCTACTGCATGTCACCATTTTCTGCCACAACCAGCTGACGGTGGATCTGCAAGGAGTTCAACGCTCATTGGCATCACATCTGTGGCTTGGTTAACGTATCATTTCTCCAGCTTTTTATTGTATTGTTTTGAAGTAGATTATATTTATTTATTTGAATAGATATTTATTTAGTTTAATAGATATTTATTTAGTTAAATAGATTATATTTGTAAGTTTAATAAGTTATATTTTTTAGTTTAATAAGTTATATTTCTTAGTTTAATAAATTATATTTCTTAGTTTAATAAGATATATTTGTTAGTTTAATAAGTTATATTTGTTAGTTAATAGATTATATTTGTTAGCACAGTAGATTATATTTACTAGTATTTAAGTCTCCCCCTCAGTGCCCCATTAGGACCCGTGGGCATATTTCACATCTTTTCGGAGTCGCTTATTTTTTAGACCCTCGGAGCCGAAACCTAAAGGGGTCAGCTAAGAAACTCCGGATCAAGAGGAGCCGCACAGTTTAAAGACAGAACATTTCCAAGGGAGATGGAGACAATTTGGGTAAGATCTGATTAAAGGACAACCTTTGGGGAAGGAAAGGGTGACGCGGGAGTGTAAGAGGGGGGTGAGAGAGCAAGGTGGTGTGTCAGATTGGGGCAGAGCAAGAGAACGCAAAAATGATGGGGATTTGCTGCACACTAAAAAAAACAATTAGTCATACTT
This sequence comes from Ascaphus truei, assembly GCF_040206685.1. Taxonomy (NCBI): domain Eukaryota; kingdom Metazoa; phylum Chordata; class Amphibia; order Anura; family Ascaphidae; genus Ascaphus; species Ascaphus truei. The sequence goes on from NW_027457046.1 coordinate 13,336, forward strand.
TTACCGGTGCCCCTTAGTCTCAGGGAAGACCGGCATTTCGTCCAATGGATACAATATGATTGATGGAAAAGGGCACACGGATTTGAATAAAAAAAGATAATTTATTGTGCCACAGACTACAATGTTTCGGCTGCTGGCCTTTCTTTACTGGCTTTAGTGGGTTTAGCCACTTTACCTGAGAAAGGCCAGCAGGCTGAAATGTTGTTGTCTATGGCAATGCAAGAGAAAACAGGTTGGGGGGGTGGGTTCTCGCAAGGTCGCCGACCCATGGGTGAGTGTCCCCGGTGGCAACTAGTCCTGGACCCCGGGAAAGCTGTCTGTGGCCCATACAAGCTGAGTAACATGTAGAAAGGACACATGTATGTTCAGAATGAGTTAGCATGGTATTTTGAGAGGCATCATAGCAGGTCAGTGCAAGTCAGTGCAGAGCACTGCAAGGTCAGTCAATATGAGGAAGGGTCCGATGGAGGATCCCAGAATATCTCTTAAAGCAGGGGTGCGCAAATCGAGGGGTGCGACATTTTCTTGGGGAGGAGGGAGGAGGGGCTCGGCGCTTACAGTGGCCCCTCGCTCTTCCCCACAGCATTTAAATTAAATGCCGGAAATCGCACGCAAGGCCTCTGTAAGTTCCCTTTCCTTGTCTCCGGCGGCTTCTGGAGACAGCAACGTGGCGTCACATGATGTGGCATTGCCATAGCAACGTGATATCACATGACGTCGTTATATCAGAACGTCGGAGACAAGGTGGGGAGGGTGGAGGGGGGAGCAGGGGAAAAAGGTTGCGCAACCCTGTCTTAAAGCATTGTCTTGCATACAGATCAGAGGCGAAGAATGGATATGGATATCCGATGTGAAGGAGGAAATAATACTGAGATCACTACCGCTAAGACCGATTCGATGGAAGAAGGTGAGTGATGAAATAGCCGTCACTGTGTAACTCTTCCAATTACCTGCAACTTCATGCAAAGAAATAGCAACGCTTGTTTTTAACGCATTAAGCACCTAATGGGGAATTCAACTGCTGAGAGTTTAAGGGAGTTACTCACCAAACTCAGCGACGTTTCTGTGTCTCTGTGATAACTCCCCCAGGACATACTTGAAAACCAGAGGTAACTCAATGTATTTTTGATAAATAGAAACATGACCTTCTGGGGAGGGGTATATAATGGGTACTGGGCCTGGTGAGGTGGGTATAACGGGTTCTGGGCCTTGTGAGGTGGGTATAACGGGTACTGGGCCTGGGGAGGGGCGTATAGCAGGGTACTGGGCCTTGGGAGGGTTGTATAACTGGGTACTGGGCCTTGGGAGGGTTGTATAACTGGGTACTGAGCCTGGGGAGGTGGGTATAATGGGTATTTGCCCTGTGGAGGGCGGTATAACGTGGTATTGGGGAGGGGGTATAAGTGGCACAGGAGCTCTTGCGATACAGAGTATCACTGTCCCTGGTTACAAACACTTCATGTCTCCTGCAGATCAGGACACGCACGAAGGTGGTGCCCTTTGTGCCACCAGACGACGAGGCGGGCTACGAGGCGGACGACGAGGCATACGATAAAGCGGGCGTCAAGTGGTGCGAAGAGGTGGGCTACAAGGCGGCCGATGAGGCAGACGACGAAGCGGATGTCAAGTCTGGCGACGTGGTGGACGATGGCCTAGGAGAATACGAGAGGTGTGGACGGATCTGCTGCTTCACCTTTTTTAGGCGGAGGAGAAGACCCCGGGAGCAGGTAGCAGAATACGAGAGGTGCGGACAGATCTGCTGTTTCACCTTTTTTAGGCGGAGCAGCAGACCCCGGGAGCAGGTAGCAGAGGAGCCAGGGCGTAGATCCAGGGGTATTCTAGGGGCCATGAGAAGTTGGTTTGACCGCAGGAGAGGCAGATAAGATCAGGAAGGCTGCGGGAGGGGCAGGTACTATAGGGAGATTGGGATATTGGGCGTGAGAGGGTGAGAGAGAACAAGGAGCAGGGCCGGAGCACGGGTTTCATGCGCCCCAGGCGAAACTTAAAATTTGTGCCCCAGTTGTATAAAAAATAATAAGATAAATAAAATAATAAAATAAACAGTGGCGTAGCTATCGGGGCTGCAGGGGGTGCGACCGCACCCCAGCGCGACGCAAAATAAAAATAAAAGGGCGCCAAAATACTGGATAAAAAAAAGAATAATAATTTAAAAAAAAAGATAAATAAATTAGAAATAATAAGAGGAAAAAATAATAATGATTATTAATGCGCCCCTAGGACCTTTGCGCGCTAGGCGACCGCCTAATGGCCGGCCGGCCCTGCGAGGTATGCGGGAGGAAAAGGGGTGAATGGGATAGATATGCAGGGGAATGGGGGAGCAGGTGAGTTATACACAGGGGCACAAGGGCCCCATCACCCGCATCTCTATATACTGAGTGTGCCCCTGTGTATAACAACGCTGATCTGTGCTGTTCCATCTGATCTCACTGCGCAGTGATCCAGGGACCATCCGATCGCCATTTAATGGGGTCAGGAAGGAATTTTTTCCCCCCATTGCACAGCAGGGGTTATGTTTCGCCTTCCTCTGGATCACAGCAACAAACTGCCCTTTGTGCATGAATTATCAGTGAGATCTTTATACACCCTGCATTGGTCTTCACTCCTTTGCTGCCGGAGGGGCCTGCAGTGCATTGCTCTGCGTGTTACTATATCGCTCTGCAATGTGCTGCAGGCCCCTACCAGCAAAGAGATTAATTATTTCAATAAAATACTCTCTTTAATCCAACCTATGTGTAGTGTCTTTTCTATCCGTTGTATCTATTGCTAACAGCTCAGTGATTCTTCCCCAGGTCGCTGCACTAGTGTCACACTGCCAAGCCAGGTGTGAGGGAGATTTATAGGGTCACATATACACTTCTGCCAAAACACGAGTGCAAACAGGAAGCCCCTCTGATCTGTCATATCTTTTATAACACAAAACAGTATCTAAAAAGGTAAAAAGAACATACATGGGATTCTGCTACAAATATCTCTCTAATTACAAACCAATTAGCAAATCATTCAGATTAGAGTCGAGCGAAAAGAAAGGGTTAAGTATCTCATGTACAGTATATGCAGTGTAGGCTGTTCTGCGCATTACATGCAGGGGACAACGTTTAGGGGATATAAGTAATGCTGATCTCAGAGCTGACCGGCTGACCTGCTCTACCGGCTGATCTGCTCTACTGGCTGACCGGCTGACCTGCTCTTCTGGCTGACCGGCTGACCTGCTCTACTGGCTGACAGGCTGACCGGCTCTACCGGCTGACCGGCTTCCCTTCTTCCAGCTAACTGACCTGAATTGTGGCCCCTGTATCTCCCAATTAAACGTTTTATTGGCATATTCTTGTTTGACTCGTTCTATACAGACATTTTCTATACATTCATTGTGGGATTTGATAACATCTGTAAGATCTCTCAGAACATCACATTCTGTACGTTTGTGCTGAATATTTTTCCATTCTCAATTTACTTAGGGGCCTATGCAGAGAGCAGCGCTGGAAATAATTGGAATTGGTAATAAATTGTACCTGTAATGGCGTGATTTTATCTCCATATGCAGAAAGGTCAGAAAACTGCATTTAAAATCATGCTTGATTATGGAGAGTTTCAACCGGCGAGATGCGCGCTGGTGAAACATGTTTGAAAAAAAGCGCGTTTTTTTTTTTTCTTTTCACTCTCGCCGGTGAGCTCCAGTTTCCTGCCAACTTTTGCTGGCGGAGCTAATTGTAGAATTTCTCTCCATTTTAATGGCGCGAACAGCCCCTAGATGGCGATCGTACCTTTCTGCATACGGCCCTTTTCAAAACTGGCGAGATTTTGGTTCTCGCCAGCCGTGCGGCGAGTTCTACTAAAAAAAAATAAAAAAATGGCGCTTTTTACTCAACTCGCCATTTCCAACCTTATTATAGCCATATAGCGCTAAAAAACGCCGAAATTTCCGTTCGCGCTGCTCTCTGCATAGGCCCCTTAATATTAGTTTTTGGCTTCAATTATTTATATCGAGCCCAAAATACCTTTATACAGAATGCTGATCCCTTTATCCCACAAATGCTGCTTCATTAAAGCCCAGGGGTGGCACTTTGTGCATTCTCAAACTTTTAGGCAACATCCCTAATTTCCAAAAGTGGGATAAAATCTGTGCATATTTAAATGGTTAATTTTTCCATTGTGACAAAATATCAATTTTCTCACTCAGACTACAAAATCCCTCCCCAAATATATCCGTTTCACATAAAAGTGTGTGCGCTTCTCCTTCCGCCTAACTGGCACGTCGTCCTTATGGGCGCGACTCCGTGTAACTCCACGCTGCCCTCCAGTGGCAAAAGAAATAAGATACATTTACTACTGCACCGACACACTTTATTCGAGCAAATACCCAGTATGTACCTGGCAGATACCTGGAATGCGCCGCTCCTCACCTCTGACAAGCCCCGTTCCGTTTGCCTTCCCAGCCTGGGTTCATGCCTGGCTGACGGGCGGCTGATCTGTTAAATGATAATGATTAGGATTTAATAGGCTGCAATGCTTCGCGTGTCTACCAGATGGCATAAATTCATGAATTGTAATGCAGCATATATATATATACTGTGCAGTATTGCAGCCAGCGGGAATAAAATGCTTCAATCCCTGTCTGGAAAATAACCCAATGCACTCGGGCAGAAAACAGTCACAAACCTCAATACACCCGGGTATACCCGAATTCGTGGGACTAGCCGAGCTCGAATAAAGTGTGTCGCCAGTGTATACTCGTCTGGCAGCTGCTCCCGTATAAGGTGGGTAACTCTGTATTAGGGGTCTAGGTAGAGTATATTTTATACTTATGTCGGATAGATGAGGAATTTATATTCCTAACGGGTTATTGTGAGAGGCCTTAGATCTTATCCTATATGCACGCAGCCCTCGCCTCTCTGACCTTGAACACATACTTCAATCTGATTTTTTGAGACTTGAAACTGGATTTCCCAAAACAAACTGATTTTAAACACTGACAAGACTGTAACAATGGTATTTGGGACCAGAGCTAAATTGCTAAAGCTGCCAATGACAGAGCTTCAGATAAAAACCAGCTCTAATACCATCCTAGCCCCTGTTACTGGTTTGAAATATCTGGGCATATAGTTCAACTCCCATTTAACATTTGGGTTGCACATTGATACCCTGACATCCAAATCCTATGCCAAACTAGGTGTACTTTACAGGAACAAATCCTCCCTAAGGCCCTCATGCAGTAATCGCCTACAGCGATTCAGTAAGCCCAGAGAAGCTGGCGATTAGAGCAAAAATAACCGTTTGTTTTTTTGCCGGAAAATAAATAAATAAATAAAATCTGCAGATGCGCGGTGATAAGCCACTTTTCGGCACTGATCGCCAGTTTTTCAAACACGCTCAATTCTATAAGCCCTGATCAGCTTATTGCGGCTGATCGCCACTTTAAAATTGCTGTTTCTTCTCCAAATTGTCCAGCCACAAAAGTAGGCAAGAAGGTGGGGTGAAGCTGCGATGAAAATAAAATGCATGTATCCCGGAGCTGATATCCATTAATATCAGCATCAGAGACCCCCGGCATGAATCCCATGCATAAAAAATGCAATTACAGGCAACTTCATTACCGCCAAGGCAATGAAGGGGTTATACACCCGTGCCAGGCTTATTGTGGGTAGCGGGGGTGGGAGAAGGTGGTATTTGGCCCTGGCTGGGTGTTTAGGCCTTGCCAGGGGGTTGGGGGATGACTTAACCTCTTCTTTAACTTAGCGGTTAATACCGCTAAGGTAATGAAGGGGTTAACCCCTCCCACTACCCCCCCACCCGGTAGGCCTAAACACCCATCCTTGGGGCCAATACCCCGTTCACCCACCCCCGCTACCCACAATAAACACAAATACACATAACAGCCCCACTGGCCACCTCCTAGGTCCCTAATAAACCATTACAATATTCATAAAACCATTATTTTGTTTACACCCAGGATTATTACATGGGGTTAGGGCTATGTTATTCAGTGATGGGTTGTATGTTTGTATTCGTAGGGACAGGCAAGGCCGGAGCCAGATGGGGTTCTCCTGCCTCTGTCCTCCCTGTCTCCTGACCCTTCCTGTAGCCGGACAAAGAAGAAGAAGCAGGCACACGGTCTTACTCAAAGGAGGTTTAATATGCCACAAAGTCCAACGTTTCGGCAGTCAAATACTGCCTTTCTCAAGGTGAAGGCTACCAAACACAAGAAAACAGTCACAATATATACCACCACCCCTGATACTCACCCCTCCCGGCTCTGCCACATAACCAGGATGCTGACGCCCACCTGATGACGTCAGAGCTACCACATGGCGCCCCCTAGTGACGTCAGACGTCTAAATCCCTGGCAATACAGCATAGAGCTGTCTTGGAGGACTGCAGCCTCAGCCACACCTCTCCCCAGACTGAACACTCCCCCATGTGTGGCTGTGGCTGCAGTCCTCCAAGGCAGCTCTATGCTGTATTGCCAGGGATTTAGACCTAGACGTCTGACATCACTAGGGGGCGCCATATGGTAGCTCTGACGTCATCAGGTGGGTGTCAGCATCCTGGTTATGTGGCAGAGTGGGGTGGGGTTGCATCCCTTGTTTTTATGACTTTCTAATAAAGATAGATTTTTGCCAGACCTGCCTCTTCTCTGGATCATGGTGCGCTGCACTTTCTCTAGGGCAGGCCTGCACAACTCCAGTCCTCGAGGGCCGCACACAGGCCAGGTTTTTAGGATATCCCTACTTCAGCACAGCTGGCTCAATTAGTGGCTCAGTACGACTGCCTGAAACTTGGGGGGGTGGGTGGGAGACTGCCTGGCACGTGGGTGGGTGGGTGACTGACTGCCTGACATATGGGTGGGTGACTGACTGACACGTGGGTGAGTGGGTGAGTGGGTTGGTGTCTGTATACATTCTGTCACTGATACACACAGACACTGGGAGGGGGCAGTCACACACACACTGGGGGGGGGCAGTCACACACAAACACAGAATGGGAGGGGGGCAGACACACACACACACACAGAGAATGGGAGGGGGCAGACACACACACACACAGACTTGGAGGGGGCACTTACACACACTGGGAGAGGGGCATCACACAGTGGCAGGGGGCAGACAGACACACACACAGACACACAGACTGGGAGGGGGCAGTCACACATACACACAGACTGGGAGGGGGGAGGGCAGTCACACACACACAGACTGGGAGGGGGAGGGCAGTCACACACACAAACAGACTGGGAGGGGGGGCAGTCACACATACACTGGGAGGGAGGGGCAGTCACACATACACACAGACTGGGAGCGGGGCAGTCACACACACACAGACTGGGAGGGGGAGGGCAGTCACACACGCACAGACTGGGAGGGGGGGCAGTCACACACACAAACAGACTGGGAGGGGGGCAGTCACACATACACTGGGAGGGAGGGGCAGTCACACATACACACAGACTGGGAGCGGGGCAGTCACACACACACAGACTGGGAGGGGGAGGGCAGTCACACACGCACAGACTGGGAGGAGGGGCAGTCACACACACATAGACTGGGAGGGGGGGCAGTCACACACACACAGACTGGGAGGGGGGTAGTCACACACACACTGGGAGGGGGGCAGTCACACACACACTGGGAGGGAGGGGCAGTCACACACACACAGACTGGGAGGGGGCAGTCACACACACACACACACACTGGGTGCGGGGGCAGTCACACACACACTGCGAGGGGGGCAGTCACACACCCACACTGGGTGGGGGGCAGTCACACACCCACACTGGGTGGGGGGGCAGTCACACACACACTGGGAGGGGAGGCAGTCACACACACTGGGAGGGGGGCAGTCACACACACACTGGGAGGGGGGCAGTCACACACACTGGGAGGGGGGGCAGTCACACACACACTGGGAGGGGGCAGTCACACACACACTGGGAGGGGGGGCAGTCACACACACACTGGGAGGGGGGCAGTCACACACACTGGGAGGTGGGGCAGTCATACACACACAGACTGGGAGGGGGGCAGTCATACACACACAAACTGGGAGGGGAGGCAGTCACACACACAGACTGGGAGGCAGGCAGTCATACACACACAAACTGGGAGGGGGGGCAGTCACACACACAGACTGGGAGGCGGGCAGTCACACTTGCACAGACTGGAAAGGGGAGCAGTCACACACACACAGACTGGGAGGCGGGCAGTCACACACACAGACTGGGAGGGGGGCAGTCACACATACACTGGGAGGGGGGGCAGTCACACACACAGACTGGGAGAGGGGCAGTCACACACACAGACTGGGAGGGGGCAGTCACACACACAGACTGGGAGGCAGGCAGTCATACACACACAAACTGGGAGGGGGGGCAGTCACACACACAGACTGGGAGGCGGGCAGTCACACTTGCACAGACTGGAAAGGGGAGCAGTCACACACACACAGACTGGGAGGCAGGCAGTCACACACACAGACTGGGAGGGGGGCAGTCACACACACAGACTGGGAGGGGAGGCAGTCACACACACTGGGAGGGGGGGAAGTCACACACACAGACTGGGAGGGGAGGCAGTCACACACACAGACTGGGAGGGGGCAGTCACACACACAGACTGGGAGGCAGGCAGTCATACACACACAAACTGGGAGGGGGGGCAGTCACACACACAGACTGGGAGGGGGGCAGTCACACACACAGACTGGGAGGGGGCAGTCACACACACAGACTGGGAGGCAGGCAGTCATACACACACAAACTGGGAGGGGGGGCAGTCACACACACAGACTGGGAGGCGGGCAGTCACACTTGCACAGACTGGAAAGGGGAGCAGTCACACACACACAGACTGGGAGGCAGGCAGTCACACACACAGACTGGGAGGGGGGCAGTCACACACACAGACTGGGAGGGGAGGCAGTCACACACACTGGGAGGGGGGGAAGTCACACACACAGACTGGGAGGGGGGCAGTCACACACACAGACTGGGAGGGGGGCAGTCACACTTGCACAGACTGGAAAGGGGAGCAGTCACACACACACAGACTGGGAGGCGGGCAGTCACACACACAGACTGGGAGGGGGGCAGACACACACACAGACTGGGAGGCGGGCAGTCACACACACAGACTGGGAGGCGGGCAGTCACACACACAGACTGGGAGGGGGGCAGTCACACATACACTGGGAGGGGGGGCAGTCACACACACAGACTGGGAGGGGGGCAGTCACACACACAGACTGGGAGGCGGGCAGTCACACACACAGACTGGGAGGGGGGCAGTCACACATACACTGGGAGGGGGGGCAGTCACACACACAGACTGGGAGGGGGGCAGTCACACACACAGACTGGGAGGGGGCAGTCACACACACAGACTGGGAGGCGGGCAGTCACACTTGCACAGACTGGAAAGGGGAGCAGTCACACACACACAGACTGGGAGGCGGGCAGTCACACACACAGACTGGGAGGGGGGCAGTCACACACACAGACTGGGAGGGGAGGCAGTCACACATACACTGGGAGGGGGGGCAGTCACACACACAGACTGGGAGGGGGGCAGTCACACACACAGACTGGGAGGGGGCAGTCACACACACAGACTGGGAGGCAGGCAGTCATACACACACAAACTGGGAGGGGGGGCAGTCACACACACAGACTGGGAGGCGGGCAGTCACACTTGCACAGACTGGAAAGGGGAGCAGTCACACACACACAGACTGGGAGGCGGGCAGTCACACACACAGACTGGGAGGGGGGCAGTCACACACACAGACTGGGAGGGGGGCAGTCACACATACACTGGGAGGGGGGGCAGTCACACACACAGACTGGGAGGGGGGCAGTCACACACACAGACTGGGAGGGGGCAGTCACACACACAGACTGGGAGGCAGGCAGTCATACACACACAAACTGGGAGGGGGGGCAGTCACACACACAGACTGGGAGGCGGGCAGTCACACTTGCACAGACTGGAAAGGGGGGCAGTCACACACACAGACTGGGAGGGGGGCAGTCACACACACAGACTGGGAGGGGAGGCAGTCACACACACTGGGAGGGGGGGAAGTCACACACACAGACTGGGAGGGGGGCAGTCACACACACAGACTGGGAGGGGGGCAGACACACACACACAGACTGGGAAGGGGGCAGACACACACACACAGACTGGGAAGGGGGCAGTCACACACACAGACTGGGAAGGGGGCAGTCACACACACAGGCGACATGGGGCTTACCTGTAATGCCACTGTAGGGAGCCAGAAGTAGTGAGGCTTTTTTCCAGTCTGCTGGCAGTTTCAGTTGCCAGCTGTGAGCCTTCCTTCTGGTGAACACACACACACACACACACACACACACAGTGACATACACACAGTGTGCAAACACACACACACACACACACACACACACACACACACACACACACACACACACACACACACACACACACACACACACACAGTGACATACACACACACACACACACACACACACACACACACACACACACACACACACACAGTGACATACACACACACACACACACACACACACACACACACACACACACACACACACACACACACACACACACACACACACACACACACACACACAGTGACATACACACACACACACACACACACACACACACACACACACACACACACACACACACACACACACACACACACACACTACATCCGTCCCCAATACTAAGCCCCGCCCCCGGCAAATCCTGACCTCCAACCAATCCCCTGCTTCTACTCTAAAGCCCCGCCCCCGGCATCCTGCTATTGGGGGAAAACAAAAAATACGGCCGCATCCTCCTCACGCTGCCGCCTCCGCGCACTGCCGCATCCTCCTCACGCTGCCGCCTCCGCGCACCGCCGCATCCTCCTCACGCTGCCGCCTCCGCGCACCGCCGCATCCTCCTCACGCTGCCGCCTCCGCGCACCGCCGCATCCTCCTCACGCTGCCGCCTCCGCGCACCGCCGCATCCTCATGCTGCCGCCTCCGCGCACCGCCGCATCCTCCTCACGCTGCCGCCTCCGCGCACCGCCGCATCCTCCTCACGCTGCCGCCTCCGCGCACTGCCGCATCCTCCTCATGCTGCCGCCTCCGCGCACCGCCGCATCCTCCTCACGCTGCCGCCTCCGCGCACCGCCGCATCCTCCTCACGCTGCCGCCTCCGCGCACCGCCGTATCCTCCTCATGCTGCCGCCTCCGCGCACCGCCGCATCCTCCTCACGCTGCCGCCTCCGCGCACCGCCGCATCCTCCTCACGCTGCCGCCTCCGCGCACCGCCGCATCCTCCTCACGCTGCCGACTCCGCGCACCGCCGCATCCTCCTCACGCTGCCGCCTCCGCGCACCGCCGCATCCTCCTCACGCTGCCGCCTCCGCGCACCGCCGCATCCTCCTCACGCTGCCGCCTCCGCGCACCGCCGCATCCTCCTCACGCTGCCGCCTCCGCGCACCGCCGCATCCTCCTCACGCTGCCGCCTCCGCGCACCGCCGCATCCTCATGCTGCCGCCTCCGCGCACCGCCGCATCCTCCTCACGCTGCCGCCTCCGCGCACCGCCGCATCCTCCTCACGCTGCCGCCTCCGCGCACCGCCGCATCCTCCTCACGCTGCCGCCTCCGCGCACCGCCGCATCCTCCTCACGCTGCCGCCTCCGCGCACCGCCGCATCCTCCTCACGCTGCCGCCTCCGCGCACTGCCGCATCCTCCTCACGCTGCCGCCTCCGCGCACCGCCGCATCCTCCTCACGCTGCCGCCTCCGCCGCATCCTCCTCACGCTGCCGCCTCCGCGCACCGCCGCATCCTCCTCACGCTGCCGCCTCCGCGCACCGCCGCATCCTCCTCACGCTGCCGCCTCCGCCGCATCCTCCTCACGCTGCCGCCTCCGCGCACCGCCGCATCCTCCTCACGCTGCCGCCTCCGCGCACTGCCGCATCCTCCTCATGCTGCCGCCTCCGCGCACCGCCGCATCCTCCTCACGCTGCCGCCTCCGCGCACCGCCGCATCCTCCTCACGCTGCCGCCTCCGCGCACCGCCGCATCCTCCTCACGCTGCCGCCTCCGCGCACCGCCGCATCCTCCTCACGCTGCCGCCTCCGCGCACCGCCGCATCCTCCTCACGCTGCCGCCTCCGCGCACCGCCGCATCCTCCTCACGCTGCCGCCTCCGCGCACCGCCGCATCCTCCTCACGCTGCCGCCTCCGCGCACCGCCGCATCCTCCTCACGCTGCCGCCTCCGCGCACCGCCGCATCCTCCTCACGCTGCCGCCTCCGCGCACCGCCGCATCCTCCTCACGCTGCCGCCTCCGCGCACTGCCGCATCCTCCTCACGCTGCCGCCTCCGAGCACCGCCGCATCCTCCTCACGCTGCCGCCTCCGCGCACCGCCGCATCCTCATGCTGCCGCCTCCGCGCACCGCCGCATTCTCCTCACGCTGCAGCCTCCGCGCACCGCCGCCGCCTCGCGCACGGTACCAGTCACCAGGGGCAAAACCCGGGACATTTCCGGGACGGACTGTCAACCGGGACAGCACAGAAAAAAACGGGACTGTGCCGGCAAAACCGGGACAAATGGTCACTCTATAAATACACCTTATACCACATGCAGCACGTAACCGTGAATGCAGTATATACTCTATATACGCCATGTACCCCAATTACGACACCTTATAACCCTGCATGCAGCAAATGTACACCTTATAATCCACATACCGCACTTAACCCTGACTGCGGTATATACACTATACCCGCCATGTAACCCAATTACAGCACATTACAACACTGAATGCAGCATAAATACACCTTATACTCCACATGCAGCACGTAACCGTGAATGCAGTATATACACTATATACGCTATGTAACCCAGTTACAGTACATTGTAACGGCGAATGCAGCACCTATACACACCCTAGCGTACAACAGAACGTAACTACGAGTGCAGTATACACACTATATACACCATGTCACCCCATTACAGCCCATTGTAACTTCGGATGCGGTATATATACACCCCCTATAATCCAAATACAATATACGCCATGTAACCCAATTACAGCCAATTGTACCTCGAATGCAGCTCGTATGCCTTATACCCCGAATACAACGCATTATAACCATACCCCGAATACAACGCATTATAACCACACTGAGGTGTATACACTTTATTCCCCACATACAGCCCGCTATCACTACGAATGCGGTATGCAGCGATACCCACGGCCATTCTAGCATTGATCATAACTTTATCCAATGTTGAAAGAAATCAATTACAGCACATTATACCACTGCCATGTAACCCCACTGAGTGTCCCGTGCTCCAACCCCGGGGGGGGGGGGGTTGGGGGATACCCACGGCCATTCTGTTGGGGGAACCGTCGTGGCAAAAAAACGTGGGGGGTTGTTGTGCCTCTCCTCGTCCTCCCTCTGGCCCCCCCCCTCCCCAGCCGCAGAGGCTGATGGAGGGCGAGCCACGTGGCAAGGGAATCCCCCCTGGCTATTCCCTGGTACCGGCAAGGGGATCCCCCCGTTCCCCGGAGGCCCCCCCTCCCCGCCCGCCAGCTACCAAGGCTGATGGAGGGAGAGCCACGCGGTAAGGGGGATCCCCACTAGCTATCCCTTGGTCCGGCAGGCGGATCCCCCCCTTCGCCGGAGGCCCCCCCCTCCCCGCCCGCCGAGCAGGCCAGCCACGGAGGCTCACCTGGAGGAGAGGAGAGGACACTAAACTTCGCAGCAGACCGGGAGCAGAATGGAAGATTCAGCTCCCGGCTGCCTCTTTTGTACTGACCTAGGCCTGCCCCCCCCCCCAGGGGGGGCCGCGATGGCGGCCCAGAGATCCCAGGGAGGTGAGGGGGGAGGGGGCTTGCCCCCTGGTCATGGGCTTCCCTTGCCTAATTGGCTGGAGGGATTGCTTCTGCAGGGGGCCAAGCTTTATATATTATGTGTATAGACTCTACCGCGCTGGGAGTCCATCACCGGACCTGATAATCAGCCCTTCCCCGCTCACCATTTGTCCCGGCACTTAGCTGCTCCCAGCCCTTTGTCACGACCCAGCATTTCTCTGCAGACAACGCAGCTAAGTGAATTACTGTGCCTGCATGCAAAGAAATGCTAAAACACACATTACATTACTGGCTGCCTTTCTAAGGCCGTGTTCGGGGTGGCTGCTACGCGACGCGTGCGTGCGCACGTCCGTCGCAATTTCAGATTGTTTGGTGGGAGTGTTCAAACTGAAAACTCCACCGGCGGTAAAGTGCAGCGTTGACGCCGCTGTAACCAGAAATGATATTTGGGGCTGCAGTCGCATCACGTGAGCTGGTTCAGCGAACCAGCTCCGTGACACGTTCCCCCCTCCAAGCCCACAAATGCCGCGACCCGACTCCTGCAGCCTGAACACAGATCGCCAGGCTGCAGGAGCACGCGGGGGAGGTGCGCGTGGACGCATGCTGCCGCAGCAGCCACGCTGAACTCAGCCTTACTGTATGGGGAAAAGGCTACACTCTAACATGGGGCATAAAGTGCTTTTCTACATATATATAACCTGGCCTTCGGCATCTCTTGCTAATTCTGGGCCTTTCCTCTGTCAGTCCTGTTAGAACAGGCAGTGGAAAGGTTAATTCCTTCAGTTAGCCTGTTTGCATTTCAGCTCTGAGTATAGTAGCAATATTCAGGGGCAGGCCTAAGCAACCTTTGAGCATGTTAATCCAAAGGGTGGATATGGGTTGGAACACCCCCTGATGTGTGTGAGCCAATCGGAATCCAGCTTTTAGTTGTAATGATTCAAAGCTAGAGACACTCCCGGAGCGGAGGGGGGGAGGAAAGGGGAGCGGAGGAGGGGGGGGGAAAGGGGAGCGGAGGAGGGGGGGAAAGGGGAGCGGAGGAGGGGGGGGAAAGGGGAGCGGAGGAGGGGGGGAAAGGGGAGCGGAGGGGGGGGAAAGGGGAGCGGAGGAAAGGGGAGCGGAGGGGGGGGGAAAGGGAAGCGGAGGAGGGGGGGGAAAGGGGAGCGGAGGGGGGGGAAAGGGGAGCAGAGGGGGGGGAAGGGGAGCGGAGGGGGGGGGAAAGGGGAGCGGAGGGGGGGAAGGGGAGCGGAGGGGGTGGTGGAAAGGGGAGCGGGGTCGGGGAAAGGGAAGCAGGATGGGGGAGAAAGGGGAGCGGGAGGGGGGAGAAAGGGGAGGGGGGAGAAAGGGGAGCGGGAGGGGGGAGAAAGGGGAGCGGGAGGGGGGAGAAAGGGGAGCGGGAGGGGGGAGAAAGGGGAGCGGGGGGGGAGAAGGGGGGGGGAGAAAGGGGAGGCGGGGGGAGAAAGGGGAGGGGGGGGAGAAAGGGGAGGGGGGGGAGAAAGGGGAGGGGGGGGAGAAAGGGAGGGGGGGAGAAAGGGGAGGGGGGGGGGAGAAAGGGGAGGGGGGGGATCGACACACTGCTTGGACAGTTAAGGCAGGTGTCATTACGTCCCTCATAACGCACACACAAAAAACGTCTGCTACAGCCGTGTATAACGCGGGGGAACTCTTCCCTAACTCCTCCTGTTGTCACCCTTCAAATCCCGGCACCAAACTTGGGCGCAAAGACCTTGCAACAATTTGCCTCGCTACATCACCCCCTTGGCCTAATAAACATGCTATTACTATTAGTTCACATTAGCCCAAGGAAGGGGGGTTACATTTGTTGGGGGATCTGATTGAAAAATACAAAGCCCCCCCCCCGTTCCCCGTGACTCGCCCCCCCCCCCCCTCAGTTCCCCGTGACTCGCGGCTCGCCCCCCCCCCCCGTTCCCCGTGACTCGCGGCTCGCCCCCCCCGTTCCCCATGACTCGCCCCCCCCCCCCCCCGTTCCCCGTGACTCGCGCTCCCCCCCGCCGGCGCCCACTTGTCCCCCGATGTGCCGTCCGGCTGAGTGAGGCGTGCAGCCGGCGGCAGGAAGCACCCTGTGTGGGCCTGAGGCGCGAGGCTGCGCGCCTGAAATGGGAGAGTTACTGGCGCCATAAGCTGAGGCGGGACGCGCAGTTACTTACCTGAGGGGGAGGTAGCGCCGGGGAGGTAAGGAAGCGGCTGGGGTAGGAGGGCCGCGCTTCCCCTCCGTCTGGAGCCGGTGCAGGGCGGCGCACGTGATGGGGGGGGATGGACAGAGGGGGGGGGTGGTGTGTGTGTGTGTGTGTGTGTGTGTGTGTCCTGTCTGTATATGTGTATGTGTATGTGTCCTGTCTGTCTATCTGTGTCCTGTCTGTGTATCTCAGTGTGTGTGTGTGTATCTGTGTGTGTCTCAGTGTGTGTGTATCTCAGTGTGTGTGTGTGTGTGTGTGTGTGTGTGTGTATCTGTGTGTGTCTCAGTGTGTGTGTATCTCAGTGTGTGTGTGTGTGTGTGTATCTGTATGTGTCTCAGTGTGTGTGTATCTTTGTGTGTGTCTCAGTGTCCTGCCTGTGTGTGTCTCCGTGTCCTGCCTGTGTGTGTCTCCGTGTGTGTGTGTATCTCTGTGTGAGTGTATGTGTGTGTCCGGCCAATGAGAGGTGTGCGGGGGCGGGCCAAGGGAGCCAATGGGATTGCCGCTAGGGACACAGGGGACACAGGGAGACACGGCCACAGAACACTTTCACAAATATATAGTAGATAGATAGATAGATAGATAGATAGATAGATAGATAGATAGATAGATAGATAGATAGATAGATAGATAGATAGACACACACTATTAAGGTTATGGTGGGTAAAAAAGTGACAAAAACCTTCCACAGTAAAGCATAAAGCAACTGTAAATATTACTGTATGTTCATTTGCATGTCTTAGACAGGTCTGCAACCCTGTCTTTCCCCATTGTCACCCAGCATACAGCGCTTCCACTGCAGCAAGGGATTCTGGGAAATGACATGCAAATGAGCACTCAGTGCCACCTTTTGTCTCAAGCTCGTATTACACAAGCCAATCCTCAAGCCAATGCACACTGTTTTAAACACAGCTTTTAGACAGAGGCTGGGATGAGATGCAAAGCCATTAAACCCACTCACAGACATGTTTCAACCTTTTTTTTTTAAACTTTTTTATTCAACAACTTTTTTAAGTTTACAGACTTTTTTGGAAACCAAAAAAACACACCATAGTGACAACAGTCACCCAACATTAGAAAGACACCAAAACATAATATATTTACATTTTCTTCCTTCATCCTTCAGATATATACAAACACAAAGATAAACTTTTCAGAAGGGAAAAAAAAAACATAACTTTACGAAAAAACCCTATAACCAAAACATCATACAAAGATAAGAACCATATACTTCAAGATTCTTTCATTTAAAAACAAAAACCCTTTCTCTATTCTCAAGTGATGCGATCATCTGTTTTAATTATTTCTCCATACGTTCCAAAGCTCTCTAACTGGAATCCAGACCTCACACTTTTTTCATACCCGTCCCTTGCCTCTTTCACATCCCAATATCTCCGCCCAAATCCCCTCGCAAGTTGATTGTGCAAAACCTCTTCCTTTGTAAGCCCTACTTCATCCTTTCCCTGGGTGCTCCTCCCCTTACTATCTCCCGCAGAATTTGCCTCTTTTGCCTGTACAATCCCTTTTTTGCCTGCCTTTTCTTCACTTTCGTTCCCACTTACTCCACTTACACTTCTCTGTATTTTAGTTCCCTCCACGCTTATCTGACTTTTTTGTGAGGACGAGCTGTTGCTCTCGCTACTCTCTTTCTCCCTCACCTCTCCCCTAGCCTCTTTTATTTTAACCCACTGTACATGCTCCTTTTTCAATTCTTCATATTGCTCTTTTGTCAGATGTTTTCTTTGGTACATCATTTTTTCCAATCTTTCTATTATCTGTTCATCACTACTACCCCCATGCTGCTTCCGGAAAATACCCACCCAAAACAGAACATCTCCCACTGCGTTCTCAAATTGTTCCATTTTCTCTTTTAGGGTTACCTTCCCTGATACTTTTTTAACTTTACCCTCTACACCCTTCTCTCTAGGCTCCACTTTACTCTGGCAATCCTTATCATCCTTTGTTTCTATCCCTTGCGAAGACTCGTTTTTGCTTCCACTAACAACAAACCCTTTACACTTACTCTTTCCCTCTTTACCTTTTCCACTCGCACCACCAGGGCCTGCCTTCTCCTCAGTTTCTTGAGCTTCCCTATCTAACTTCTTATTTTCCTCTTTTCCTTTACTCACGGTCTGTTCCTCTTCCCTACTAACGTCAATACTGGACAAATCCAGCGCACAAAACTTTGACTTCGTCACCTTATCTTGCCGTAGCTCACTCTTCCCCTCCCCATCAACTGTACAAATATCATTGTCACTTTGTAAACTTCGTTTTTGCGCCCCTTTCTTGTGTCCGGTCGTGTCCATTATTTCCACTTCCACCTCCCCCTCTATTGGGCCACTCTCTACCATTTCTTCCCTTCTTAAATCCTCCTCATACATTGCTGTTATAGCCGGATCAAGCCCTCCCTCTTGGGAACTCTCCATCTCACAAATTCCCAGACCCTCCACTGTCTCTTCCTCTTCTTCTAGCACAATGTCCCCTTTTGCTGCCTGGGCATATGTCCTTTTAGTGCACTGCCGTGCCAAGTGTCCTTCCTCTCCGCATAGATGGCATCTCTTAGGGACTCCACAGTTGGCTGCAGTATGTCCCTCTTCCCCACAATTACGGCACACAATTCCCGTTTTCCTGCAACCCTCCTTTGTATGTCCATAAGTGTGGCAATGCCTGCAATATAGAGGCTGTCCCGAGTAAAACAAAAATCCTCTGTCTCCTCTGATATTGAACATGGCCGGTGGGTGTGTCACTCCTTCCGCACATGATGGATCCCGTCTCAACCGTACCCAGAAACGTCTCTTCCCGTTGAACATGCCATATGGGTTTTTAAGTTCTTCACCTCCTCTGATCATTTCACAATACCGTTTCAAAAAAGTCACAATCTCCTCTTTCCTTGCATACGGAGTGTACATGTGAAGTACAAGTGGTCTCTCCTCCAGCATAAAACTTGGAATTACCTTGATGCCATGTAAGATCGGGTCACCAGACTTCTCCTTGCACTTTTCAAAAGTGCACCAAACATCCGCTTCTTGATGACAGGTCAGGTCATAAATCCCCTGTGCAGGGAAATCCTGAAGGCAGAAGATCCTCTCAGTGTCCAGACCGATCAATTGCTTCAGCACCTTCTCCACTATCCACAGCAGGTTCACTCGACTTCTCTCGGTCTCCTCGATCAGGAACCGAATGGAATTGCGCATTCCAGCTTGCGATGTCATCTCTGCTCTCCCAAGCTCAGGTGCGGCACCCCAAAAGCAGCAAGGGACTTTAGCCAGTAAAGGCGATGTCCCAGGGCAAAGGTGCCGGCCCCTCACTTCCGCATCCGCTCGCTCAGAACCGCTCGCTCAGGATCACTCCTCTTAGCTCGAGATGGCGTGCCCCCCCAAAAGCAGCAGGAGTCTTTAGTCCCCGAAGGGACGATGACTCAAGGCCAAGGGGACACAGGCTCAGCTACACAGCTGTTTCGACCTTAATGGGTCTCATCAGTGTGGGGTTGGTCTTAATGGCAAAGCAGGTTTGAGACTAGACTAGGTAATCACCACTACTATTAAGGTTATGGTGGGTAAAAAAGTGACAAAAACCCTCCACAGTAAAGCATAAAGCAACTGTAAATATTACTGTATGTTCATTTGCATGTAAAGGTAATCCCAAGTTTTATGCTGGAGGAGAGACCACTTGTACTTCACATGTACACTCCGTATGCAAGGAAAGAGGAGATTGTGTGTTTTTTGAAACGGTATTGTGAAATGATTAGAGGAGGTGAAGAACTAAAAAATCCGTATGGCATGTTCAACGGGAAGAGACGTTTCTGGGTACGGTTCAGACGGGATCCATCATGTGTGGGAGGAGTTACACACCCACCGGCCATGTTCAATATCAGAGGAGACAGAGGATTTTTGTTTTACTCGGGACAGCCTCTATATTGCAGGCATTGCCACACTTATGGACATACAAAGGAGGGTTGCACGAAAACGGGAATTGTGTGCCGTAATTGTGGGGAAGAGGGACATACTGCAGCCAACTGTGGTGTCCCTAAGAGATGCCATCTTTGCGGAGAGGAAGGACACTTGGCACGGCAGTGCACTAAAAGGACATATGCCCAGACAGCTAAAGGGGACAGTGTGCTAGAAGAAGAGGAAGAGACAGTTGAGGGTCAGGGAATTTTTGAGATGGAGAGTTCCCAAGAGGGAGGGCTTGATCCGGCTATAACAGCAATGTATGAGGAGGATTTAAGAAGAGAAGAAAGGGTAGAAAGTGGCCCAATAGAGGGTTTGGCGGGTTCTATAAGTGATATCGTGGAGAAAAAAGAGGAAGATTTCTTCCTGGACTCCTTGGCCCAGAAACTGGAGGTGGGGGGAGGGGAGGAGACGGGAACAGTGCATCAGAAAGATGCGGGGGAGGGGGAAATACGGTCATTGAGTGTGGTGGAACCTAGCTGGGCAGAAAGTATGGAGTTTCAAGATGCACAGAGGGGGAGGGAAGGTCCCCAAGATGTCTTGGAGGAGGAAATGGAAATAGGAGGGAAAAAAGCTCAAAAGCGTAAAAATCTGCAAGGGATAGAAACAAAGGAAGATAAGGATAGCCAGAGTAAAGGGGAGTCTAGAGAGGAAGGTGTAGAGGGTAAAGTTGTAAAAGTATCAGGGAAAGTAACCCTAAAAGTGAAGATGGAACATTTTGAAGACGCAGTGGGAGATGTTCTGTTTTGGGTTGGTATTTTTCGGAAGCAGTAGTGAGGAACAGATAATAGAAAGATTAGAAAAACTGATGTACCAAAGAAAACAGCTGACAAAAGAGCAGTATGAAGAATTAAAAAAGGAGCATGTACAGTGGGTTAAAATAAAAGAGGCTAGGGGAGAGGTGAGAGAGAAGGAGAGAAGTGAGGGCAATAGCTCGTCCTCACAAAGCCAGATAAGCGTGGAGGGAACTAAAATACAGAGAAGTGTAAGTGCAGTAAGTGGGAATGAAAGTGATGGAAAGGCAGGCCAACAGAGTGGGGGTGAAGGGGGAGAGATTAGGGAAAGTAAAGGTGGAAAAGGAGAAAAGGCAGGCCTTAGTGGAAGAACAAAAGTAAGTTATGAAAGCGAGAGAGAAAGGAAGGCGAGGGAGTGGCATGTAAAAGAGGTGATAAATAATATAAATAAAGAGGCAGGTGACTTAGGGTTAAATGTTTCAAAAACGGAATGGCTGAAAGTACAGTTCCCAAAAGCAGAGGTGTCTAAAGAGGAAGTAAGAAAATTAGGAATACAATGTAGTACGTATCATATCCGTGAGGCGTTAGAGAAATTGCTGGGACACGTGAAGTAATTAGATGCAATGTTAAATGTCCTGTGGAAAGTACGAAAAGTCGCGAGTAGAAATGGGAAGTAACCATATTTTTTTGTATTGAGTGTGTTTGGTAGTAGATGCACAGATGATGCCTTGGAATGTGTTGTTTTGTTTGGCTTTTTAGAATGGTTTTGTGCCTTTGGGTTGGTTTTTGTCTTGGCAATATAAGGATTGTATAGTGATGTAGTGATGTTTTCGGTTTATTATTTTCTGTAAAATGATACTAAATGGTTGTTAATATGTGAACCGTAAAAAAAAAAAAAAAAAATGTCTGTGAGTGGGTTTAATGGCTTTGCATCTCATCCCAGCCTCTGTCTAAAAGCTGTGTTTAAAACAGCATGCATTGGCTTGAGGATTGGCTTGTGTAATACGAGCTTGAGACAAAAGGTGGCACTGAGTGCTCATTTGCATGTCATTTCCCAGAATCCCTTGCTGCAGTGGAAGCGCTGTATGCTGGGTGACAATGGGGAAAGACAGGGTTGCAGACCTGTCTAAGACATGCAAATGAACATACAGTAATATTTACAGTTGCTATATATATATACATATATGTACCCCTCAGTTTTATACAGTCATGGTGTTCATCATGTGTGGGACGCAGAGCCCAGAACCTAATGTCATGTTAGCATCAGAAAGTCACAGTAATAACTCAGCACTCACCCATGTAACACCTTCTCTGGTAGCTCTCTGTCTGTGTCTCTATCTACCTTTCTGTCTCCTGCATGACCAGGGAGGTTGCGAGGGACCCCCTCCCCCTCCCACTTGGAACCGGTACCCACATATAACAGACGAGTAATGACAGACTCAGTTTGGAGGTATAAAAGGCCGCGGCTTTGTTTATTAACAATCATAATACTGGAGTAAGCGCTAGTCCAAGCCAGAGTGGGGTCAGAGGGTCAGCCAGGCCTTGGCCTTCTGCCCCCGTACCCGGCCGACCCCTAAAGAGCCGGCCGTTGTCGCGAGTGGGTTCCCGGGTGTCACGTTAGCTTGACCCCGCCCAATCGCTCCTACCCCCGGGCGACGCCCGCCCCGAGCCCATCTGGCAAGGACAAGCACTTACCCCCGAACTGCCGCCGCGACAGTGGCAAAATGACCAACTGGAGCCTCCTGAAGGAACTTCAGTCCTTTGTTTCTCGGGAGGTCTTCGGACACTGCCCTGTAAAATATGATGGTACATGTTACAGCTTACAGGTAGTGCAGACAGCTTATCACCAAGGGAATTGTAAATACTCCACGGAGTGGCCGGGGGCAAGCGTCTGCCCCCGACTGTCTTGCTAATGGGGTGGGTGGGTGGGAACTTCGCAGCAGACCGGGAGCAGAATGGAAGATTCAGCTCCCGGCTGCCTCTTTTGTACTGCCCTAGGCCTGTCCCCTCCCCCCCCCCAGGGGGGGCCGCGACGGCGGCCCAGAGATCCCAGCGAGGTGAGGGGGGAGGGGGGCTTGCCCCCTGGTCATGGGCTTCCCTCGCCTAATTGGCTGGAGGGATTGCTTGACCAGGGAGGCTGCGAGGGACCCCCTCCCACTTGGAAATGGTACCCACATATAACAGACGAGTAATGACAGACTCAGTTTGGAGGTATAAAAGGCCGCGGCTTTGTTTATTAACAATCATAATACTGGAGTAAGCGCTAGTCCAAGCCAGAGTGGGGTCAGAGGATCAGCCAGGCCTTCTGCCCCCGTACCCGGCCGACCCCTAAAGAGCCGGCCGTTGTCGTGAGTGGGTTCTCGGGTGTCACGTTAGCTTGACCCCGCCCAATCGCTCCTACCCCCGGGCGACGCCCGCCCCGAGCCCATCTGGCAAGGACAAGCACTTACCCCCGAACTGCCGCCACTCACGGCTCTATTTAAACCTCCTTAAATTAGACCGTGCCGCCAACCCCGCAAGGACCCTCTCCAGCCCCTCCTGCAATTTGTTATTGAACAAGTCCGCCCCTATCTCGGATAAGTGTGTGCCGTCGGCCCGGAACAGGCCAGTTGACTTGTTGTCGAACTCGGGATGGGTGATCTGCCATCCCCCACACTGCGTCACAAACTTCCCCACCATCTTGTTCAGTTTGACCCGCGCTCGGTCGATGGCGCCCGGTGCCCTTGCGCTCCTCCACACTCTCCTGCACAATATGTCCGACCAAACGATCTGTACTTCTGGCCAACGGGCGAGCATGAGGGCTAGGTCGTGTTTTATTGAATTAACCAGCTCGAAGTAGCGTCGAGCGGCCAGGTCGTTGCCCCCGACGTGGAGGAGCAAGATCTGCGGCGCCCTCCTATCCCTGCCCATCACCATTAGCCGCGGGAGCAACTGAGCCCACCGCAGCCCCCTACCTCCCCCCCATACCACATTTGCCTCCTCCGTTCGCAACCCGAGGTTAGCCCCGCATGGGCGTTTGACGGCCCGCTTCTCTGCCCAGTGTATAAGCGAGTCTCCGATTATCCAAGTGGGTGCGGCGTCTGTGAAGGCATAAAGAGGATGAGGGGGTTTATCCAAGCACGCTAAATACCAGATAATGCGGGCCTGATATAGGACCGGTATCTGTTAGACTTCCATCGCCCTATCTTTTGTACAAAAAATGCAATGACCCGGCGCTTCAGGCTACAACAATACCCCAGTCCAATGATTAGTCCATATAGATATGGAAAGTTCTTTTCAATATTCCAGCTGATGGAGCGATGGTGATCCAATTGCTGGCTGCTGGTTCCGAACTCCTCCTAGTATGTAATGGACAAAAAGGAAAAGACCATTGCGCAGCCACAAGAATCCATAAATAACTCCACAACAGATTAAAGTAATGAACTTACAGACTTGCTGTGTTATTGTTCCTTTGAGACAATCTGTGCTTTTAACCTCTTCTCTTCCAGATATCACGAATCCCACGTGTTGTATGTCTATCCTCCAGGTTTTCTGTCTGTTCGCAGCATTACCACTTGGTCATAGTTCCCATGTGTTCCCAGAAAGGAAATAACATGAAAGATGATGGTGCAGATTGATAAAAATTTATTACAATAAAAATAAAAAACAGCCAAGGGCTTACTCACATAAACCAGGCTGTGTAAAAACAGCTGACAACGTGCCGTCCGCAGCTTGATACAATCAGGTAGGCAGGCTTCTGGGAGGATAGTGCTATTGTTTGCAAACCCTGAAGTGGCGTCTAACTCTCAGTAGTTACTCTGCGAGATTTGCCCCCTCTATTTGCTATAGCTTCCTCTATCTCAGCTTGAGGTGGCCAGCACTGCAGAATGTGCTCTGCTCACCTCTCTGGGTAACTGCCGTCAGCCCGCGCTAAGCCTCGTGATGTCACACTCTGGCGTCTCTCCTGATCTCTATGCGCCTGCTTCTGAAGACCGTGTCAGTTCTAGCTCCTCCCTACTCCATACGCGTTTCGTGACGCAATGTGGTCACTTCATCAGTGGATGAGGGGGGAGTTGCTACCTACTGATATATATACCCTGGAAGGTGATGAATACTAATTGCAAATTAATTGCAAATTAATTGATTAAAAGCGAATAAACTGATTAAAATTGCACACATCTACTTACATGATAAAAGCCACTAGGGAATCATCCCTGGGATTAAGTGGCAATGCACCAAGCTCATAGACATAACATTTCTTACCATTCCACATAAAAATAATAATAATGAAAACAATTATTACATGATTGATCATTACATACAGCAGTGGGGGGTCACTTCAATCTATCAAAAAGGAGGCCAGATCGAAGTCTATATTTAAACCATGCGGTGACAAGGTTTTGAGGGTATAAATCCAGAAGGTCTCCCTTCTGGATAAATGGGTCAGCCTGTCACCTCCTCTCCAATTGGCCTTTGGGCATTCTATGCCCCTACATGTCAATCCCTCTGGGTTTTGGTTGTGTTTGCTTTTAAAGTGGTTTGACACACTATGAGTTTCCAACCCCCTTTTTATGTTGTACTAGCTGAGAGACCCGGCGTTGCCCGGGATGTAACTGCGTAATAGGTAGTATTATTTATAAATGGTGGAACAATAGGTGACTATTTGTTGGAAAGGTTGGATAATAATGTTGAAAAGAAAGATGGAAGAAAATGTAATACGATGTTGTATAAAAATGGTTTATTGTAAACACACCACAGTACAATGTATATTTTGGTGACATAAGTGATGTGAAAATGTGAGGCGTGTGTCGTGCTAGGGTGTGAGCGTGTGTGAGGCGGCGGGTGGGTGTTCAGTACGGGTGGCGCATGGGTAGTGAGTGCTGGCTGTGGGTCGGGGTCCTGCAAGGGTGTGAGGCGGCGGGTGTGTGGCGAGTGCGGGTGACAGCTGGTCAGTGATATTGTTGCGTAGGGGCAGGATGCGGCAGGTGTGTGTCGAGTGTGTGGGGTGCGTGAGAAGCGGCGGGTGTGTGTCGAGTGGCGGGTGTCTGTTGAGTGCGTGCGGCGGCTGTGTGGCACAGGGGTGTGAGCGGTGGGCGGGTGAAAGGCAGAAGTGCGGGTGGGCGAAAGGCAGAGGCAGGAGGGCGGACGAAAGGCATTGAAGGAGGGGAGGTGAGGTCGGAGGGGTGGTGGGGGGTGGTGAGGGGAGGTGAAGGGGGGCGGAGGTGAGGAGGATGGGTGGTGAGGGGGGGGATGGTGAGGGGAGGTGAAAGGGGGGCGGAGGGGAGGTGAAGGGGGGGCGGAGGGGAGGTGAAGGGGGGGGCGGAGGGGAGGTGAAGGGGGGGGCGGAGGGGAGGTGAAGGGGGGCGGAGGGAGGTGAAGGGGTGGCGGAGGGGGGGCGGAGGGGAGGTGAAGGCGGGGCGGAGGGGAGGTGAAGGGGGTAGGTGGGAAGGGTGGAGGTGGAGGGCTGGGGGGAGGGGGGAGGTGAAGGGGGGGTGAGGGTAGATGAAGGGGGGTGAGGGTAGATGAAGGGGGGGTGGAGAGTAGATGAAGGGGGGTGGTAAGGGGGGGGAGGTGGTGGGAAGGGGGGGAGGTGGTGGGAAGGTGGGAAGGGGGGGAGGTGGTGGGAAGGGGGGGAGGTGGTGGGAAGGTGGGGAGGTGGTGGGAAGGGGGGGGGGAGGTGGTGGGGAGGTGGTGGGAAGGGGGGGGGGAGGTGGTGGGAAGGGGGGGAGGTGATGGGAAGGGGGGTGGAGGTGGTGGGAAGGGGGGGAGGTGGAGGGAAGGTGGGAAGGGGGGGGTGGTGGGGAGGTGGGAAGTTGTAAGGGGGGAGTGAAGGGGGTGGGGGTGGAGGTGAAGGGGGCGGTGAAGGTGGGGGTGGAGGGGAGGTGAAGGTAGTGGTGGAGGGGAGGTGAAGGTAGAAGTGGAGGGGAGGTGAAGCGGGGGTGGAGGGGAGGTGAAGCGGGGGTGGAGGGGAGGTGAAGCGGGGGTGGAGGGGAGGTGAAGTGGGGGGTGGAGGGGAGTGGAGGAGGGGAGGTGAAGGGGGGGTGGAGGGGAGGTGAAGGTGGGGGGGTGGAGGGGAGGTGAAGGGGGGGGTGGAGGGGAGGTGAAGGGGAGGTGAAGGGGGGGTGGAGGGGAGGTGGAGGGGAGGTGAAGGGGGGGTGGAGGGTAGGTGAAGGGGAGGGGTGGAGGGTAGGTGAAGGGGGGGGTGGAGAGGAGGTGAAGGGGGGCGGGGTGGAGGGGAGGTGAAGGGGAGGGTGGAGGGGAGGTGAAGGGGGGGGTGGAGGGGAGGTGAAGGGGGGGTGGAGGGGAGGTGAAGGGGGGGTGGAGGGGAGGTGAAGGGGGGGGAGGTGAAGGGGGGGGGATGGAGGGGAGGTGAAGGGGGGGGAGGTTAAGGGGGGGGTGGAGGGGAGGTTAAGGGGGGGGTGTAGGGGAGGTTAAGGGGGGGGGGGTGGAGGGGAGGTTAAGGGGGGGGTGGAGGTTAAGGGGAGGGTGGAGGGGAGGTGAAGTGGAGGGAGGGGAGGTGGAGGGGATGTGGAGGGGAGGTGAAGGGGAGGGGGGAGGGGAGGTTAAGGGGGGGGGTGGAGGGGAGGTTAAGGGGGGGGTGGAGGTTAAGGGGAGGGTGGAGGGGGGGTGGAGGGAGGGGAGGTGGAGGGGATGTGGAGGGGAGGTGAAGGGGAGGGGTTGAGGGTAGGTGAAGGGGGGGTGAAGGGGGGGGTGGAGGGGAGGTGAAGGGGGGGGGGTGGAGGGGAGGTGAAGGGGGGGGGGTGGAGGGGAGGTGAAGGGGGGGGGGTGGAGGGGAGGTGGAGGGGAGGTGAAGGGGGGGGTGGAGGGGAGGTGAAGGGGGGGTGGAGGGGAAGGGGGGGGTGGAGGGGAGGTGAAGGGGGGGAGGTTAAGGGGGTGGTGGAGGGGAGGTTAAGGGGGGGTGGAGGGGAGGTTAAGGGGGGGGTAGAGGGGAGGTTAAGGGGGGGGTGGAGGTTAAGGGGAGGGTGGAGGGGAGGTGAAGTGGAGGGGGGGTGGAGGGAGGGGAGGTGGAGGGGATGTGGAAGGGAGGGGAAGGTGGGTGAGGGGAGGTGAAGACCGCTCACTCACCCGTCCGGCCGTTCCCTCACCCGTCCGGCAGATCCCACGTGGATCTGAGGCGGGAGGCAGTGTGTTGTGGCCGCTCCCCCGCTGTGTCCCTGGCGCGCGCTCGCTCACTCCGCTCCCCCACTGACTGTAGCAGCGCCGGGGGGGGGGGTGGAGGGGAAGTGAGTGAGGGAAGGTGAAGGGGGGTGAGGGGAGGTGAAGGCTGCTCACTCACTCACCCGTCCGGCAGCTCCCTCACCCGTCCGGCAGCTCCCACGTGGAGGGGGGGGGGTGAAAGCGCGGGAAACAGGGAGAGGCGGAGGAAGAGGCGGAGCCTCCGGGACCGGTGGGGAAGAGAGCGGTGATGTGTATAGTGATGTGTGTGTGTGTGTATATAGTGATGTGTGTGTGTGTGTGTGTGTATAGTGATGTGTGTGTGTATAGTGATGTGTGTGTGTGTGTGTGTGTATAGTGATGTGTGTGTGTGTGTATAGTGATGTGTGTGTGTGTGTGTGTATAGTGATGTGTGTGTGTGTGTGTGTGTGTGCCCTTCACTCCGCCTCAGGCCAATGAGAGGTGTGCGGGGGCGGGCGGCCCAAGGGAGCAATCTCATTGGCCTGGCCCAAGGTCCAATGAGATTGCCGCTAGGAACACGGGGAGGGGCACAGGGAGACACATACAGACCCGGACACATAGGACACTTTCAGAAATATATAGTAGATACATGCTCTGCCAGTCTACGTTGGAGTTTCCACCCTGTTCTCCCCACGTACTGCAACCCGCATGGGCACTCTAATAAGTATACGCAGTACATACTCTTACAGTTTATAAAAGTGTTTACATTATAACTTTTACCTGTTACATTTGATTGAAATGTACTGCCTTTAACACTGAAAGAACAACCTATGCATTTGTTGCATGTAAAGAAACCTTTCAGGTTAGATAACCACATGGTGCTACTTATTTTAGGCCCACTGAGGGGACAACTAGGTGATAGTTTACTTTTCAAGTTGTCAGCACGTTTATAAACAATTTGTGGGTGTTCTGGCAGGAATGTATTCAATATTGGGTCTCTACGGAGGATCCCCCAATGCTTATTTATAATTTTCTTTATTTCTGGGGCCATACTATTGAATTTGGTGATAAAGGGGATAAATTCTTAGGGTTATCATTAACATTATTAGGGTTGATAAGACTAGACCTATCTATATCTTTAACTGCACAGATAGCTTTATTAACCCTTTCCCTGCTGTAGTCTCGCTCAAGAAATTTTTCTCTAAGGGAGTTCAATTGGTTTGTGCAAACATCCTTCTGTGAGCAGTTTCTTTTTATTCTTAGGGCTTGTCCCTGTGGGATATTTTGTATCCGTTTTGGATGGCGGTGGCTAGAAGCCAAAAGATACGTATTAGCATCCACCTCCTTATGGTATGTTTTTGTTTGTATCTGATTGTTTTCTACATACAGGGTTAAGTCTAAGAAATTGATACTTACACTACTGCAGGTAAATGTGAATTTTATATTAAAAGGATTATTATTCAAATATACTTTAAACAATTCTAGATCATCTATCGTCCCCCTCCAGACACACAGCACATCGTCGATAAATCTCTTCCAGAGCACCAGGTTTGCACCATATGGGTTGTTGTTCCATATGTAGCCACGCTCCCACATATCCATAAATAGGTTCGCGTAGCTAGGTGCAAACCGGGTGCCCATTGCGGTGCCGCATGTCTGGAGGAAGTAATCTCCATCATAATTAAAATAATTGTGGGTTAGTATATATTGTATCCCACTTAATATAAATGGTTTCAAATTATCTCCAACATTCATATCTCCCTCAAGTGTCTGCTGGACTGCCTTTAAACCATCCACGTGTTTGATGGAGGTGTATAAAGACACCACGTCACATGTTACCCATATTAATTGCTCATCCCATTCAACATCTTGAATTAGTTGTAGTACATGGGACGTATCTCTTAGATAAGAAGGAGTTTTCTGGACATATTTCTGTAACAGATGATCTAAGAATTTGCTCAGATTAGATGTAAGCGAACTTATGCCTGATATTATTGGGCGGCCGGGGGGTCTGGTTGGGTTCTTATGTAGTTTAGGGATGAAGTAGAATATTGGTACTTTAGGATTTTTAACTATTAGGTATTCTAATTCCTTTTTTGTTATTACTTCATCTTCAAATCCTCTTTCCATGATAGTAGTTAATTCCTTTTTGAATGTCTCTGTAGGGTTACTCAAAAGCCTATCATAGGTGGAATTGTCACCTAAAATTCTACTGGACTCCTCTCTATAGAAGCTGGTGTCCATAACAACCAGACCCCCCCCCCCCCCCTTGTCCGCTGTTTTTATAACAATGTCCTTATTCTCAGTTAAAGATTTTACAGCCTCCTTTTCTTCTTTGGTTAGGTTGTATTTTTTACCCTTAAAGTTACTCCCAGTTTTTTCAAGATCACTAATCACCATATCTGTAAAAGTATCAATATAATTCCCTTTTATGGCTCTGGGTTAAAATGTACTTTTATTTTTAAAGGGTGTTATGGGATTTTCTATTTTTTCTTTAGGGACTTGGTTTCCTGTGTTTAAAGTTCTACTAACAGGGTCCCTCAGGAAATATTTCTTTAGTGTAAGCTTCCTGATGAATTTATGGACATCTACATAGAGTTCAAAGGGGTTTGGGCCACGTACTGGGGCAAAATTTAGGCCTTTCTCTAAAACTGTAGTTTCAGCCTGGGTAAGTTGGTTCGAACTAATATTACTTTTATGCTCTACCAGTGTTTTCCTGGGTCTTGTCTTTTTCTTTCTCTTTCGTGTCCCTCCCCTCTTTCCTCTATATCGTCCGCTCTGGACCGCTTTCTTTCTAATATACCTTGTTTCATTGATGCAATTCCTTTTTCTCTCCACTGTTCTTTCACTGGTTCGTGGTCCCTGTGATACTCTAAAAAATGGGTAGGACCCCTATGGTTCTCTTTGGGTCTCTCATTCGATCTTAAAATGGGTGATCTTTCTCTGTAACCCCTATAGGTTTGGTCCCTATCATTTAATCTATGTAGGGGTGATCTTTCTCTATACTTCCTATGATCATAATCCCTTTCTTCCCCCTTACGCTCTAACCTCGACCACTCCTGTTTAGAGTTAGATTTTTTACTATTTTTAGTTCCCTGTAATTTATCTGTTCTAGTACTAGGTTCTACTCGTCCCGGGGTAGTGATATTGGATTTATTTATGGCCCCTTTCTTTGTAAGTAAAGTTTCGGGCTTGGGGGTAGATTCTGGATTCGGTTCTACCTTAGAGTCAATATTATCAGTAGTTGAAACACTTTTGTCTCTTTTCCAATTCCTCTCTTTTCCTTCATCATAGTCCTTATTATGTCTCAGAAATTTTTTCTGTTTAATTATTTTTACTTCTTTACCTAATTTAGCCATTTTTTGAATAATTTTGTCCTCCAGAATTATATATTCTGTCATGGCCATAAAAGGTTCTAATTGGTTTTTAATATTATTGACCTCCCCATCTATCTTATCTAGAATGGTGCTTCTATGTTTGATAAGTAGTTGCATTAACCCTACAGAGCATGTGTCTAATAAAAAGTTCCACTCAGTCATAAAGCTTTCATCATCCGTGTCTAAGGTGGGTGCTTTAACATTACGTAACCCCCTAGGGATCCTTTTGTGTTCTAAATACTTCCTCAACGTGGTAGGTAGCAACTCCCCCCTCATCCACTGATGAAGTGACCACATTGCGTCACGAAACGCGTATGGAGAGGGAGGAGCTAGAACTGACACGGTCTTCAGAAGCAGGAGCATAGAGATCAGGAGAGACGCCAGAGTGTGACATCACGAGGCGTAGCGCGGGCTGACGGCAGTTACCCAAAGAGGTGAGCAGAGCACATTCTGCAGTGCTGGCCACCTCAAGCTGAGATAGAGGAAGCTATAGCAAATAGAGGGGGCGAATCTCGCAGAGTAACTACTGAGAGTTAGACGCCACTTCAGGGTTTGCAAACAACAATAGCACTATCCTCCCAGAAGCCTGCCTACCTGATTGTATCAAGCTGCGGACGGCACGTTGTCAGCTGTTTTTACACAGCCTGGTTTATGTGAGTAAGCCCTTGGCTGTTTTTTATTTTTATTGTAATAAATTTTTATCAATCTGCACCATCATCTTTCATGTTATTTCCTTTCTGGGAACACATGGGAACTATGACCAAGTGGTAATGCTGCGAACAGACAGAAAACCTGGAGGATAGACATACAACACGTGGGATTCGTGATATCTGGAAGAGAAGAGGTTAAAAGCACAGATTGTCTCAAAGGAACAATAACACAGCAAGTCTGTAAGTTCATTACTTTAATCTGTTGTGGAGTTATTTATGGATTCTTGTGGCTGCGCAAT
Organism: Ascaphus truei; assembly: GCF_040206685.1. Taxonomy (NCBI): domain Eukaryota; kingdom Metazoa; phylum Chordata; class Amphibia; order Anura; family Ascaphidae; genus Ascaphus; species Ascaphus truei. The sequence continues at coordinate 45,546 of NW_027457046.1, forward strand.
GGTCTTTTCCTTTTTGTCCATTACATACTAGGAGGAGTTCGGAACCAGCAGCCAGCAATTGGATCACCATCGCTCCATCAGCTGGAATATTGAAAAGAACTTTCCATATCCATATGGACTAATCATTGGACTGGGGTATTGTTGTAGCCTGAAGCGCCGGGTCATTGCATTTTTTGTATAATTGTCTGTAATGAGTTTGTGAGGAATTTGTTTGGCAGAGACCCCGTGGCAGCTTTCACTTAGCAGTAAGCTTATTATTCACATATTGTATTTACACTTTATATATTTTTTTGCGCTGAGTTATAGGGTATATCTTTTTTTAGCCCTATCTTTTGTATCGCAGCTACGGACAGCCCCGCGCGTGATGCCTCCGTTGCCGCCCCAATCCGGAACGAATGTGTCCCGTATTGTGCCTCGTCGAGGCCCTGGTGTCTTAGGCACATGCGGTAAACCCGCAGGTACTGGAATCTAGATAACGGTACCCCGTCTGCGTGAAGGAGCAGGGGACCCTGACCGTCTGGCCTGCATGCCAAGTATTCCCTGAGCGTGCTCACTGGGCAAAATTTGGTCCCTGGTAGCCCTAGCAAAGATATCCACGCTCCCCTTCCCCGCTGGTCTGTTTTTGACCTTTTCACGTGTAGTTTGACCCACCCTTCCCCTAAGACTATGTCCTCAAACTGCATCCCTCCCTCGCCCTTGCGCGACGCGCACACCAACTCCCCGGCTCGCAGTGCTGCGAAGAAAGCCAATGCAAACGTCAGCCGGAAAAGTTTCGCCTCGAACCCCGATAGGCACACTCTGTCTGTGGCCTGCATTAAACCTTCTAATATCGCTGGTGTCACTGGCCTTCTGCTGTCATTTGTCGCCGTACCCTTTGTTAACCCCGCTAGGACCCTTTTGATGATAAATGCCTTCGTTGGGTCCCCCTTGCCCTCTAGCTGCAAAAAGAAGGAGACTCCTGTCACTTTTTTCCCTATGGATCCTCCCGCTAAAACCCTTGCCCTTAAGTTTAGGACAAATGATAGCAAGGTCCCGACTCCCAATACGTCGAGACCCAATTCCCCTGCCAGACTTTGATAATCGCGCCACGCTGCCGAATAGGCCCGCCACGTACCCGGAGCCAGCGATGATCGTACCAACGAGGTCACTGGGTCGTCGCCAGCACCCAAAGGTCTGCAGGGCATGGACTGCCGATTAGGTCCGCCTCGGGGGCCAGTCTCCGAAACAGCGCCATCTGTAACCGGGATAAGGCATCAGCAATGTTATTCACCACCCCCGGGACATGTCGAGCCTTGAACGCTATGTTCAATTGCAAGCATGCCAGTACGAAACAGCGCAGAAGGGACAGCACCGGCGGGGAGCGTGAGCCGAAATTGTTCACGGCTTCCACTACACCCATGTTGTCTGTCCAAAAAATTACTTGCTTATTTGCGAATAAGTGACCCCACAGGCGCACTGCGACGAGCAAGGGAAAAATAGTTCCAAGAACGCCAAGTTCTTAATGAGCGGCGTCCCCCGCCAGTGGGGAGGCCACCGCTCCGCGCACCATGCCCCACCGAAGTAGGCCCCAAAACCGACTGACCCTGAGGCGTCTGTAAACAACTGCAACTCTGTGTTGTTGGATGGGGGACCTCGCCACAAGGTTCTGCCGTTATAATCCTTTAAAAAACGCAGCCACACCGTCAAGTCCTTTCGGATTTCGGCGGTGATGCGGATGAAGTGGTTGGGTCGTCTCACCCCGACCGTTGCTGCGGAGACGCGCCTGGCGAAAACCCTCCCATTGGTAAGCAAGCATAAGTCTATGTAGTACTGACCTTCGAGCATGCAGCCTAGCAAATGAAAGCACTCGGGGTGGACTGGCAAGTGTCTGAAGGCCGATTTGATGTCAGCTTTTGACATTAGAGCCCCTTCTCCCATCCTTTCCACCAGCGCTGCGGCTTGATCGAAGTTCGCGTAAGACACCGAACACAACTCCCTGTCAATGCCGTCGTTTACCGACGACCCCTTGGGGTAGGATAGGTGTTGTATCAACCTATACTCCCCAGCCTCTTTTTTTGGGGACCACTCCCAATGGGGAAATCCTGAGATTAGGCAAGGGAGGGGACTCGAAGGGGCCAGCCATCCTTCCCAATTGGACTTCCTTCCAGACCTTTTCCCTAGCTACGTCACCGTGTGTCCTGACCGATTTCAAGTTCCGACTAAACTCAGATCCCGCTTGATATTCAAACGGGATCCTAAACCCCTCCTTAAACCCAGCTAAGAGTAGCTGGGCTGCTTCCCTATTGGGATACCTTGCTAGCCACGGTGCCAAATTGGCGACGATTATTGGTGTCGCTGCCCTCGCGTCCAAACGTCCGCCCTGCGCCCCTCCCCCTGCGACCGCCCTTCTTGAAACACTTTGCCTGGGCCTGCCGACGCAGAAGGAGCAGATGTGTTGGAAACGGCAGTTGTCGTACGTGCAGTTGGACTGGTTAAACGGCCAACAGACGCCCGAGTTGGTGCGCAGCGACTGGCTAGTCCCTGGTACGTTATTCCGCCATGTCCCCCTACCTCCGGTGCCGCACCCTCGAAAGGAATCTGCCCCGCCCCCAGACACAAACTGCAAATAAAGGTTGACGTCCTTGACGTTCCATGGTATCACCACCTCTTGGGCCTTTATTGATTGCCTAAAGCACTTGTCATATGTCCACCAACCCGTTCCCCCGTAAGTGTGGTGTGCTTCCTCGATCATGTCGTGATACGTAAAGAGCGATGCGCACGCCTGGGGATCCTTCTCCCCAATTACTCCAGCCAGGATAACAAATGCCTTCGACCAATTGCGAAAGGTGTGTGGGAAAAGCCTCTTTTCCACATCCACCTTCTTCGCTTCCCCCGTCTTTGAGGACGCGGCCAACGCCTCCCTGTAGCCTGGAAGCAGAGATAATATATCTACGTACTCCCCGGCCCATATCTTGTCCTTCACCTCTTTCAGCAAGTGCAAGCCCACTGAGCTAGGTCTGGATGTATAAGAGACCTTATATGCCGCATCGGGCATCCTCTTATCCTTGGCTAGCTCCTCTGAGGCGGGTGCCGCCTGAGGGAGGGGGAGCGTGGAGGATGGTGATTCCACTTGCCCGGCCTGCCCACCGGCCCCTAGAGGTGTGTTGTTAACCGCCTGCGGGGGAACCGCGGCCACTGCCGCTGCTGGAACTACAGGTGTCGCTACCGCTGGCGCCGCCCCCAATGCTGGCGCTACGACTGTCGCTATAGCTGGAGCTATCGCCGCTGCTGATGCGATTAGCGTTGCTAGAACTGGCGCTGCGCTTATCGCTGGTGTCACTACTGCTGGTGACTCTGCCGGTGCATGAGCATCAACAGCTGCCTCTGGAACCAGCCTTCTTCCTTGCTTCGCGCGTCAGCCTGCAGTTGTATGATTTTGTCTACGAAGTACATTCTGATTGATGCGCTAAGTGTCGCGGGAGTGTGATTTCAATTTGCGTGATTTAACTATGTGTTCCGTCTACTGGGTTTTTCTGTGAGTATGGGAAGTATCGGGGGTCGACGGAGGCGGATCCGATCCGGATGAAAACTGAATTGCTACTGGCACGAGGTACCGAAACTGACTGAAAGAAACATGAATTGATATGTTATCATCGATACATGGGACCTTCTGCTAACCGAAGAAGGGGCGTTAGGCCTGCTATTTGCAACCGCCCCTTTACCCCCTTCCCGCATGCATATTTGCTATACCAGCATATTTTCCTGATCGTGCCCAGTCAGGGAGTGGGATTACCCGCACCATCCCTGGCCATGTGCTGAACAGGAAGTGGGATTACCCACACCAAACCAGAGGCATGCAGCCCTGTGCTGAACAGGGAGTGGGGGGTTACCCGTCCATAGCAGGGCCATGTGCTGAACAGGAAGTGGGGGGTTACCCATACAATAGCAGGGCCGTGTGTTAAACAGGAACTGGGATTACCCATACAATAGCAGGGCCGTGTGTTAAACAGGAACTGGGATTACCCATACAACCGCAGGGCCGTATATTAAACAGGAAATGGGATTACCCATACGATAGAGGGAGCCAAGTGCTGAACAGGAAGAGGGATTACCCATACGATAGAGGGAGCCAAGTGCTGCACAGGAAGAGGGATTACCCATGCCCTACCATGGCCTGCGCTGAACAGGAAGTGAAATTAACCCCTACGCGCGTTATACCTCTGCCTGCAGCATAACGCACCGTATACCCCACGTCGTCCTGAATGTAGCATGTAACGCTGGACCAATACAGCACATGACCCCCAAAGGCAGTATATACACACACCATATGCTCCACGCAATGGCCCGAAGCCAAGCATGCAGCATATACACCATATAATCCAAACCCGTCATGTAACCGCGCATGTGGTCTATAAACATTATATTCAGAACCCAGCACGTAACCATGATCGCAGTGTATGCCATATAATCCAAATACAGCACGACACCACCACTGCGGTACCGTATACACCCCTGTAACCCAAATACCGCACATTATAACACTGACTGTAGCATATATACCCGTTATAATCCAATACGGCGCGTAACCTTGAATGCAGTATATCCACTATACCCGCCATGTAACCCACTTAAAGCACATTATAACACTGAATGCAGCATATATACACCTTATACTCCACATGCCGCACGTAACCGTGAATGCAGTACAGTATATACTCTATAAACGACCTTATAACCCTGAATGCAGCATATATACACTTTATAATCCACATACAGCACTTACCTTGAATACGGTATATACACTACAGTATGTACGCCATGTAACCCAATTACAGCACATTACAACACTGAATGCAGCATAAATACATAGGGTGACCAGATTTCGAAAATGAAAAACCGGGACACCTTAAAAAATAATTTATTAAACAAATTACATCACGTGACACCCCCCGTTGCCATGACAACGAGACACTCTGATGCCCCTGCAGTGTTAGTGTGTATAGAGGTGGGGGCTTTGCTTGGGCCCTTCAACTCTTACAGCCAGGGCATTATTGGCCAGGAATGCCCAGTTCGGAGGGGATTACTACTTCAAAATGTATTTGATTCGTAACAACATCAAAAAACTCTAATACCAATAACTAACAACCACAGACAATGATAATCTAAACCATCAAATAAAATGTCTACGGCCCTTGTTCAAGCATGTTTGCGGTACTTACCAGATAAATCAGTGCCTGCAATCCACGACTGTATCCGCCTCTCCGAGCGTCTGAAAGCAATCCAGCGTTCCTGGTGTGTGGCTGAAGAGGTGAGGGACTCCCTCCTCTCAAACGGAAAAGAAGAGCAAAAAATAGAGTTGGAACATACCTATCATACAGGGATGAGAGAGAGAGACAGAGAATGAGAGAGAGACAGAGAATGAGAGAGAGACAGAGAATGAGAGAGAGACAGAGAATGAGAGAGAGACACAGAGAGAGAGAGACAAAAGTAATGTACTGTATAACCATTATACCGTACCCCCTAGTATTCGTGTAATCATTGTCCCACACCCCCTATTACTTACGCTTTGGCAATACTGAAATGTTCTTTTGACATGCCAATCAAGCTGATTTGATTTGAGAGACACAGAGACACACACAGAGACACAGAGAGAGACAGAGATACAGAGACACACAGAGAGAAACAGAGACACACAGAGACACAGAGAGAGACACAGAGACACAGAGACACAGAGACACACACAGAGACACAGAGACACACAGAGAGAGACAGAGACACACAGAGAGAGACAGAGACACAGAGAGAGAGACAGAGACACAGAGAGAGAGAGAGACAGAGACACACACAGAGACACAGAGACACACAGAGAGAGACAGAGACACACAGAGAGAGACAGAGACACAGAGAGAGAGAGAGAGACACGGGCCTATTTAGTAAGCGTCGATAAGGCTGCGTCTATAGTATTTCAGACGGAGGGAAGGCACACGCTGCAATACACTTGCTGAAGCCTGAGCTTTTTTATGGCTTTGCAGGGTATGCTTCGGGCGCGATTTGGGGGCGTGGCAATGAATATTTGGAGGCGTGGCAATAACGTTCCGGCGCGGACGTCACTTCCCTATCTCACATCCCGATCCACCGGCATTTTTTCAGATGCAGCATCTGAAGCACTGTGCAGACAAGAAGAAAAATGCACACAATGCGCACCAGAGATTAAAATATAGTAAATTATTTATTAATAAAACAAGAAATAACCGTGGGGGATCCAACCCCACCTCAGTACATATGCGTCACAGATCCGGGTTCGGTTACAGAGTGACCTGACGTGTCACGACAGGTCACTCTGCGCGTATTCTGACAGGCTGAGACGGCGTTTGCAGGTAGGAATTTATATATACACTATATCTTCATCTCCTTCATAGTAATGACATTAAAAACACATTTATTCACAGAATTAAGTAGTCACTGTGTGGGATTAGTTTAAGATTTATTTATTAGATAATTTATCACTATGTAACACACTTTAAATCACAAATAAATATGTATCACATTTTTGCAATGTATTCAGTTGTAAGATATTAATGTTATTTGTAACACACAGTAGATTAGAAACATCACAATAATTAAGTATTAAATGTAATATTTATTGATCCCTGTAGCACTATTACAATTTGTTGGCATGGTAATCTATAACAGGGGAGCGCAAACTTCTGAAGCTGCGTCCCCCTGCCTGGCCTCCCCCGGTCTTGCGCCCCCTCTCCTACCTGCCAGCTGCGGCAAATGACGCTCCGGGGTCGAGTGACGTCACATGCACTTGCACTATCTACTGAATGTTGGTGGAGAACTCTAAAAACCAGCACACCAACCACTGCTCACTCTAATGGAAAACACCACAAATCTACAACTTGTAAACAACTACCCAAATTTCTTCTCATACTATTACTCTCTCTAGCAGGTGATATTGAAACTAACCCAGGTCCTCCCATTTCAGCTCTGTCCCATGCCCCTGAGAATTCCACCTTTAAATTCCAAAAAGGGCTATCTGTCGCCCATATAAACATCCGGAGCCTGCTGCCCAAACTAGACGAACTAAGGGCATGGTGCCTTATGCATAAACCCAAAGCCATCGTTCTTACAGAAACATGGCTATCCTCTAAAACCCCTGATGCAAATATCGCCATTCAGGGATACTCCATTTTTAGGAGAGATAGGTCAAAGAGAGGAGGAGGGGTGTTATTTTATATTGCAGACACCTTACAATTTACACTGCTACATTGCCCACCAAGTCCACCCTCTTTTGAAACTCTAGTTGGCAAAATCTGCCTCCCCTTTTCTAAGCCCATCTTGCTTGCTGGCATCTACCGCCCCCCTAAAGCCCTTCTACAATCCCTGACTGATATCACCCAATTTCTTGCCTCCATTTCCTCTCTGAATGAGAAGAGTGAGCTGCTAGTCCTTGGGGATTTCAACTTCAATTGGCTTGACCCTAAAAACCACAAAATCCAGATACAACTCAAGTCACTTAACCTATCGCAACTCATTTCCCAACCCACACGAATAAACCTGAAGTCGCATAACCATTCCTTGCTAGACTGGATTCTCTCCTCAAACCCCAGCAGAATCCAATCCTCTGGCATCCTTCCTGACATTTTCAGTGACCATGCAATAGTGTACTGTGTAAGGAAAATTAAACCGCCCCATTCAAGCCCCAAAGTTCTCCTCACTAGAACATTTAAAAACTTTAACCCACAACAGTTTCTGGATGACCTTACCAACTGCCCATGGCACAGAATCGATTTAATTCCCGACCCTGATTCTGCGCTCGACTATTTCCAATCCGAGTTCTTAAAACTCTGCGATACCCATGCTCCACTACGCAAAATAAGGGTACGGGGGGCCCACCTTCCATGGGTTACACCTGACCTTATAGCACTCTACCAGTTCAGGGATGCCTTGTGGAAAAGCTACAAAGTAACTGGCACTACCAAGGATCTCAATCACTACAGATGCCTGCGGAACGTGTGCACAAGGCAAACAAGGCATGCAAAAGCACAATATTACTCTGACAATCTCCTCCAGAATACATCAAACCCAGCTAATTTCTGGAAGGTTATCAACAATATATTCCAGCCTCCTAACCATCAACAACCAAGTAATATCACTAAGGGGGATATTACTCTGACAAACCCCACTGACATTGCAAATGCATTCAATGATTACTTTGTGGGGTGTGCCACTAACTTATTAGCGAAACGCAGCACAAACCCCAAACCTGAATCTCATCCTGGGAGTACCCCTATAGTCCCACCCCCTCCCAACACTGCCCACAATTTTCAATTTAGCCCAGTATCTGAAGAGGAGATTACACAAGCGCTCCTCAAACTAAAACTAAGCAGCCAATGTGGACCCGACTTACTACAATCTAGGTTCCTACGACTTGGTGCCCCAGCCATTGCCAAACCAATTGCGTCCATAGTCAACTCTATCCTGTCTGCAGGCCATATCCCTAAGACCTGGAAAACTGCCAGAGTTGTCCCAATCTTCAAAAGTGGGGACAAAAACACTGTCTCAAACTACAGGCCAATCTCACTTCTCCCAATTCTATCCAAAGTTATGGAAAAATGTGTCCACTCCCAATTAAGCGAGTTCTACACCAAGACAAATTTCCCTAGCCAATTCCAGTCTGGGTTTCGTCCCAAACACTCCACCGTAACTACCCTGCTAAAAGTTTGCAATGAAATCCAGTGTGGAATGGAACGGGGACAACTCACTGGTGCAGTATTCCTAGATTTTGCAAAGGCTTTTGACACAGTTGATCATGCTATCCTGCTTAACAAACTCCAGAGCTCTGGAATAGGGAAACATGCTTTAAACTGGTTTCAGTCCTACCTATCAGGAAGATCCCAACATGTGTCCATCTCAGGCTCTAACTCCAACCCCCTGGATATCACCTGTGGTGTCCCGCAAGGCTCTGTTCTGGGGCCCCTACTCTTCTCAGTGTTCATTAATGATCTTCCCACAGCTTGTAAGGAAGCCTCAATACACATGTATGCAGATGACACAATCCTGTATGCACACAGCCATAGCCTCTCTGACCTTCAACACATACTTCAGTCTGACTTTTTGAGACTCGAAAACTGGATTTCCCAAAACAAACTGTTTTTAAACACTGACAAGACTGTAACAATGGTATTTGGGACCAAGACTAAATTTGTAAAGCTTCCAGTGACTGAGCTCCTGATTAGAACCAACGCTAAAACCACCCTAACACCTGTCACTAGTTTTAAATACCTGGGCTTATGGTTTGACTCCCACTTAACATTCGGGATGCACATTGATACCCTGACAACCAAGACCTATGCCAAACTAGGGGTACTTTACAGGAACAAATCCTCCCTAAGTCTCCTGGTCAGAAAGCGTATTGCACAGCAGATGCTAATGCCAATTATTGACTATGGAGACATAGTATATGGCTCGGCTCCTCAAACCCACCTTAGCAAACTTGACACCCTCTACAATTCAATTTGTCGTTTTGTTCTCCAATGCAACTACAACACACATCACTGCGAAATGCTCAAAGAACTAGATTGGTCATCACTAGAGTCTAGGCGCAAAGTTCACCTTTCCTGTCTCACCCTCAAATACTTTCTGGGCAAGCTACCCAGCTACCTGAACAAGCTCCTCACCCCTACCACATGCAGTACCTATCACCTGAGATCAGACTCCAAAAGACTATTCATGGTCCCAAGACTCAACAAAGTATCCGGACGTTCCTCCTTCTCCTTCCGTGCACCCCAAAACTGGAACAACCTACCAGAGACTCTCATATCCACCACCAGCTTAAGTTCTTTCAAATCTAAGGCTGTCTCACACTTTAATCTGGTCTGTAACTGTTTCATACGTTCATAATATATATTTTCTTTAACTGTGCATGCAATGTCTTGTATATAAATGTATACCTTGTTCATTTATGTAACTGTATTTGTAACCATGTATTATTTGTTTTACTCTGTGCCCAGGACATACTTGAAAACGAGAGGTAACTCTCAATGTATTACTTCCTGGTAAAATATTTTATAAATAAATAAATAAATAAATGACCCCGCGGTGTCATTTGATGCCGCGTAGCCATGGAGACGTGTCTGAATCCCGGTCAGTGTTACTGTTGCAGAGGCCTCACGTGATCCCCGGCATTTCATTTAAATGCCTTGGGGATTAGCGCGGGACCTCTGCACCCGCCCGCGCACCCCCAAGACAAATCTCCCGCCCCCCAGTTCACGCACCGCTAACCTATAACATTATGTGTGTGTATATGTGTGTGTAAATATATATATACACATATACAAACACATATATATATATGTATATATATATATATATTTATATATACATATATATATCTTCTGCTCTCCGAAGAAGACCGTTTTATATGTATGTGTGTGTAAATATATATATGTATGTGTGTGTGTATATATATATATATATATATATATATATATAAACATACGTATGTGTGTATATATATATATATGTGTGTGTGTGTGTGTGTCATACAAGAATCTATTACTGTATTATCTAAAATCAGTAACACATGTGATCTATTATGCCATTACCAATTGGACTGTAGGACTATAAAACCATTACGAGTGAGTTGTAGCATTATCCCCTGATGAAATCGGCCGTGTGCTGAAGAAACGCGTAGGTACTTTCTTCTCGTTATTGCCACACTATCCGTCTTGACGCCGGAAGGGAAGTTGGTACGCAACCAAGACGAGACACCGGAATTACAGAGTGGAATCACAACTGCATATTACAGATTGCCGGAGGACCACACTGCGAGGGGCGCAGCCTATCGAGTTTCCCGGTCATCGTCCAAAGTCTGGAGCTGCGGATTGATCACCGGATTACCACGGAGCACGAGCCTGTCTCATACAACGCTTTTACCAAACGGGCGTTTGTGAGTTTGTTATTTTTATCTTGTCCAGGAAATGAAATTGTTAAACCAAATTTACACATGGAGCGGGCGCTTTCTCTTCTTTTTGTTTTGTTTAGATATCTATCGAGGAGGTGGTTGTTTCTCTGAAGAGAGCTGCCCGGGCTCCAGAGGACGCCCGAATTGGATCCTTTAATGATTGAGTTATAACATAGCTATTAGAGCTAGGTTTCTGGACTTTTATTGTGTTTAGGCATAGTGTTTATTATTATTTTATTACAGCTACTTTTTAGTAATTGCACTGTTATTAATTCTGGCCACTAATTCTCACTGCCATTATAATCTCTCTCTAGCCACAACCAGATTGCTATATCAGCTATATTATTTATTGGTTATACCAGGGGAGCACAAACTTTTGCAGCTCGCCCCCCTGCCTTCCCCCTGTTGGTGCTCGCGCCCCCCCCCCACCTTGATGCGGCGTTACGTGACCTGCAGCGACATTTGACGAGGGTGATGTCACATGACTCCGCGGCGTAATTTAACACCGCGTTGCCATGGACACGAGTGACGCCGGCAGAGTCAAGGTAATGCCTCGAGGAAGTGCGCGGGGCCTCTGCAACCACGCGCCACCCCCCCCCCGAAAAATCTCCCCCCCCCCCACTTGGCGCACCTCTGGGTTATACCATATATATATATATATATATATATATATATATATATATATACACACACACACATATACACACACACACACACACACACACACACGTGTATGTGTGTATAAAACAGACTATATATATACATATAGTATGATATATATATATATATATATATACATACTATATGTATATATATATATATATGTATATATATATATATATGTATATATATTAGAAAAAGAAAAGAGAAAAAAGAGAAAAAGCGCCCGATCCTTGTGTAAAATCAGATGAACAATTTAATAAATCATGGACATGACAAATGCACACTTACAATTTGTCTGATTAAAACAAGCATTTTATGGGACCTGCCCATGCACCAAACGAAGACTCCACAGTCACCTCCGCTCTGCAATCTCACGATTAGTTCGTATTCCAGTACTTGAGAATGCCGTTTTCTCCAGGGTGTATATCAACCATCCGTCAGGAGCTTCTCAGCAGCGTGCGTCCGCCATTACTCCCACGCATGTGGTACTGGATACCGGAAGGACTTTGCTTGTGTTTCCTTGGTCTCTCTCTGGTGCCGAAGGCAGGTCAGCCACCGTAGTTACAATGTAAACCGTCCCTACGCGTTTCTTCCGCCTTTGCGGATTTCATCAGGGGATGGACACCAAAGGGGCTATCTGGTGTTAAATAGTCCCTCATGTTAATAAACATTATATGACTCACAGGTGTGTTCAATTCAATCGGTGTCATTAAATCAAGTTGATATCTGGTGCAATATAATTGAGAAAATTGAGTCCAGTCCGCGCTCTTGCTCTTTAGGATAGTGGAATGGTGGTTCCTCTCTAATCTCTTGCAGCTCTTAGTGTTGAAGGTGTCTGCCCCCACCTCCAATATGGATCCCAGCAGGAAAACTCCAACCGCGATACCAAGTCCCAGAAAAAAAGAAAAAACACAAAAGCGCACCAAGATTGAGATTTGATATGTATTGACAACAAATAAAGATAATAATATGCACTTACATATATAAAAACTTTAATGGTCCAGATCACGATCGTCACTTCTATTGGTAGGGCAACATATGGGATGAAGAGGGGGGGTAATCTCAGTCCTCAGGAACAAGCCCCGCGCGCTGGGGCTGTATTCAGAGGCTGCGCTGCGTCTCTGCTTTACACGCTTGTCGGCGTGTTGATCTGCGTAGTGCGCATGCGCGGCAAATGAGGCCCCCTATAGTAGTCCCGGAAGTGCCCGCCCGTTTTCCGTTTCGATCGAAAATGGCAATAAAAATAGCAATAAAAACACTTGTGTGAAGACTGGCTGTATGTGATAAACAGACCAGCGACACCCTTCGCGACGCGTTTCGAATACAAAAGTATTCTTCCTCAGGCAATATCAGGGGCACCTGTTTGGGGTCCTTTATATACCACATAGATGATTGGTTAATACCAATAAAAGAACATCCAATCCACTATTGGTTAAATAGAAAAGGGGGATGGTTCAACTTCACTTTTGTCTTTTATTATCTAATTATTACTCAAAGTGCCACCACTGCAATACAGCATCACTATCCTGTTCATTTTAACATTAAGGGGCAGGCTTGGTGAAGTTGAACCATCCCCCTTTTGTATTTAACCAATAGTGGATTGGATGTTCTTTTATTGGTATTAACCAATCATCTATGTGGTATATAAAGGACCCCAAACAGGTGCCCCTGATATCACCTGAGGAAGAATACTTTTGTATTCGAAACGCGTCGCGAAGGGTGTCGCTGGTCTGTTTATCACATACAGCCAGTCTTCACACAAGTGTTTTTATTGCTATTTTTATTGCCATTTTCGATCGAAACGGAAAACGGGCGGGCACTTCCGGGACTACTATAGGGGGCCTCATTTGCCGCGCATGCGCACTACGCAGATCAACACGCCGACAAGCGTGGGAAGCAGAGACGCAGCGCAGCCTCTGAATACAGCCCCAGCGCGCGGGGCTTGTTCCTGAGGACTGAGATTACCCCCCCTCTTCATCCCATATGTTGCCCTACCAATAGAAGTGACGATCGTGATCTGGACCATTAAAGTTTTTATATATGTAAGTGCATATTATTATCTTTATTTGTTGTCAATACATATCAAATCTCAATCTTGGTGCGCTTTTGTGTTTTTTCTTTTTTTCTGGGACTTGGTATCGCGGTTGGAGTTTTCCTGCTGGGATCCATATTGGAGGTGGGGGCAGACACCTTCAACACTAAGAGCTGCAAGAGATTAGAGAGGAACCACCATTCCACTATCCTAAAGAGCAAGAGCGCGGACTGGACTCAATTTTCTACACTGGTAATCTGTGTGACCCACTTGTTGTGTCACACTGTTTTGTCCTTTTTTTCTCCCACAGTCACGCAGCAACTATTAGACTCTTATGATTCATTGCCCTATTAACATATTATTGTGATATTGGGATTTGTATTTAACTTGTGCATTATTGTTGTATTGTTTTAATGTTTCGTCCTCCTTTCCTCCCTTTTCCCCCGCCTTTTCCCCCTCCCATCCTTCCCCCTTCCTTTTCCTTTTTTCCTTCCCCCCTACCCTCTCCATCTCCCCTTCCTCAGTCCTCCCCACCTCTTTCACCTTCCTTATACGGACGGATTATGGCTGATTCTAACACCAGTCATTTTTTAGATTGTCTTCAAAACAGGTTTAACAAACCAGAATTATTCAGTAAGATGTTTTCAGACATACCAATAGAAGAAGTTATCACTCCCAGTTTGCCATCTCTTATGAATGAGCTGTATAAACTATTGGAGAAGGAAACTAAGTCTTGGTTAGAAATGGCCACCTTAGAGGAATATATTAGGGTGGGTCGTATTCCTAGGGGACTGAGAGTTCTCAAACCCTCAACCTATAATACAGACAGTCCAGAGTTTGTCAAAGAATGGGAAAGAATCCAGGACCATTGTTCCTTAGAATTAATGCGATTATTAATCCTGGAAAAGAAAAAAGAAATAATTGAAGTAGACAGCAGAATAACTAAGGTTAAAAATGAGATTCTTGAAGTTCCCTGCTTGGACAAACTCCCGCAATTGACTAAGGATATGAATATTAAATTGAGAAAATCAGAGAACCAAATTTTAATTAATAAGAACAAAAAGTTTTTAAGGGATAAGAAAGATTATGCTCTCAATATCCAAAGATGTTGGGACACAGGAAAGGAAGCTATGACAAATGGGGACCCCTTAACACAAGGCACCAATGATCCTAATGTTCATATTCCAAAGGGGGCAGCCCAAACTAAGCATACTAATCCCAAAGTTAATATTATTATCCCTAGAACTCCTAGAGACCCCAATTTTCATGCTAGACCTACACATGAAAAACACACTAGACTTCCAACTAAATACCAACGGAATGATAATATAGAACCCGTAGGATGGGATCAGAATATCCAGAAAAAACAACAATGGATTCCCCATTATCATAAACAAAATAGGAGGCAGAATAAGCCACATACACCACATGTTAGGAAACATACTAATGCCCCCAATAAACATCCAAACACATATAGAGGACACGAAACGGGAACACCAGATATTCCTTTATATAATAAATTTGAAGTACTGAAAGATACAAAGGAAGAGACTGAAAATCAGGATTTTTTAAACAGGTTGGAAAAAATGAGAAAATCAATATCAACCTGGGATTCCAACCACCCACCCCTGTTAGGAACCACCAAAAATACTGTGAGAAAAAGACAGGATTCAGGAGAGGAATCAGAGGGAGTGGAAAAAGAGATAAATCAGCAAATCTCCCCACCAAAACCTGTCCAGATGACTTAACATTAAAATCTAAGGGTATTTTTAATCTATCCCATTTTCAAATAGATCACACTTTGATGAATGTTTTGGGGAAAGGATTATCATTTGCCCCCACGCGGAGGGTCAATAACTTCGATCTTTATATAGACCTGCAAAAATGTAATCGCAAATTAACGTTGAGCAGACACTTTGTATCTGATAATGGGGGTCATGATTCAATTCCAGTCATCATTAACCCCACTGTCGACACATTATCCACTAACGAACAAAATCAATTGGTGGATTTAATGTGCCTCATGGATGAGGGGATAACCAATGAAGGGGAAAATATACTGACACAGCATTCATTATTTAAGCCCAAGTCTACCTTCTACCCTTACTACTCTAGGGGACTACATATTGATATTTTCAATAAAATGGTAGAGAAAGACTTTAAAGCATTAGAACAATCACAGTCAACTCAGAAGAATTGGAACATGAATTTGACTAGTCAGGAAAGACATTCATTAAAAGTATTACGTCAAGATCCTAATACAGTTGTAAGGGAAGCAGATAAGGGTGGAGGCATCATACTCCAAGATAGAACAGATTATTGTCTGGAGGCAAACAGATTGCTTTCAGACCCTCGCTCTTACTGTAAACTTCCCAAAGATCCTTCAGTACAGTTCCAGAATGATCTCAAAGAGTTGCTAAACTCTGCTTATGAGTCTAATGTTCTTAAAAAGCATGAGTTTGATTATTTGTATTGTACGGCTCCCACCATCCCTATCATGTACCATTTGCCAAAGATTCAAAAATCACTTATTAATCCACCGGGGCGACCTATTATTTCGGGAATTAATTCGCTCACTGCTAATCTCTCTTCTTATGTAGATTTCTTTTTACAACCACTAGTATCCACTTTACCTTCACATTTACTTGATACCACCTCTTTACTCACTATTTTCACTGAATTTAATTGGAAACCAACATATAAACTTGTTACATTAGATGTTCAGACACTGTACACGTCTATTCCCCATAAAGGGGGATTAGATGCGATTAATTATTTCTTATCACTACATGGCACTTTACCTCTTCATCAGCGTAGGTTCATTCACGACTCAATTGAATTTATTTTGACACATAATTATTTTCTATTTGAGCACGAGTTTTATTTACAACTGTGTGGCACTGCTATGGGGACACGTTTTGCACCATCTTTTGCAAATTTATACATGGGATGGTGGGAATCGTTACATATATGGGGTGCTGATGTATCTCCGCCGCAGTTGGTCATGTGGCGGAGATACATCGATGATGTGATCGCCATCTGGGATGGCGATAGCACCTCATTTGATAACTTCGTGGATGGGTTGAATAAGAATGAATTCAACCTCACCTTCACAAGTGAGCTGAGTCCAAATACTATCACCTACTTGGATTTGGAGATATATGTTTCTGAAAACAAGCTACTCACTAAAACCCACTTTAAGAGCACTAATGTAAACTCTTTCTTGCACCCCACGAGTGGCCATGAAAAAAGATGTATTGATAATATCCCCTACAGCCAGTTCTTGCGGATGAGGCGAAATTGTACTGACTTAGAGACATTTAAATCTCAGTCACAAATACTTCAAGAACGATTTTTACAAAAGGGATATGATAGAACCACTGTTAAAAAAGCATTTAATAAGGCATTACGCTGTAATAGGGAAAAATTAATTTGCCCCAAAAGTAAGAACTTAGATCACCATATAAACGCCAATGACACTGGGAGTCAGGATACACCCATACATTTAGTGGAAGATACGATTGACAGTGAAGTCATCACATCTAACACTGTACCACAAATTGTGAGGCCAAAAATAAAGAAACACAGGGAAAAATACAGACCAGACAAGGATAATAAGACACCGTATTTCATTACCAAATTTAATAGGTCACATAATAAGATAAGACATATTCTTAATAAATATTGGTACATTTTACATTTGGACCCCATTTTGACAAAGTTTTTACCAGAAAGACCTCCTATTGTTTTTACTAAAAGTGATAATCTTAAAACCATGCTGGCCCCGAGCCTTCTAAAGGGTAGTGTCCCCAATAAGAAGAAGGACCTTAGAGATCTATTGGGGCTTAAAGGTAATCATAGATGCAATAGATGTAAAATTTGTCCAAGGATGCTGACACAAGATCACTTTAAGTCCAAAATGACAGATCACGAATATGAGATTAAAAACTATATTGACTGTCTGTCCACATATGTTATATATATTTTACAATGTGGGTGTGGACTACAATATGTAGGTCGCACAAAACGCCATCTGAAAATACGTGTGATGGAACATTTAAGAAATATTGTCAACATCCCTAAAACATTGACCTCTGGTAAACCATAAACCCATTTGCTGTCCCATTTTAAGGATGTCCATCAATGCAGCACCACAGGGGTCAAATACATGGGTATAGAACATATCACCACTACTACTAGAGGTGGCGATAAGGATTTATTTATCGCAAGGAGGGAGCAATTCTGGATATACACACTCCAAACTAAACATCCTGGGGGGTTAAATGATTATGTGGAGTTGACTCCCTTCTTGCGGTAACTAAATGACAGGTGATCTTTTCTTTGCAGTCTGGTTTTATCAAAATTTCAGAATTGAGATGCATTCTATTTTAGCCAATTTTATTCAACATGTTATTGATATTTTTGTTTGTTTTTATGTCTTTTTTTACCTTGCACATGTTTTTCCTTTTCCTCCTTCCTTTCCCTTTCCCCTTTCCCCCCCCCTTCTTCTCCACATCCATTTCTTTATATTATATGTTTTATGTTTAACTGTTGTATTTTTATGTGGTAGCACAATGTTTTATTAATACTACTTTTTTACATATATTTTCAAATGTATTTTATATGTGACACTTGTTAAAAGGGCCACCTGTAGGTATCTCTTTATGTATTTCCACTGGTGAGTGGCACTTTTGTCTTTTATTATCTAATTATTACTCAAAGTGCCACCACTGCAATACAGCATCAATATCCTGTTCATTTTAACATTAAGGGGCAGGCTTGGTGAAGTTGAACCATCCCCCTTTTCTATTTAACCAATAGTGGATTGGATGTTCTTTTATTGGTATTAACCAATCATCTATATGGTATATAAAGGACCCCAAACAGGTGCCCCTGTTACGCCTGAGGAAGAATACTTTTGTATTCGAAACGCGTCGCGAAGGGTGTCGCTGGTCTGTTTATCACATACAGCCAGTCTTCACACAAGTGTTTTTATTGCTATTTTTATTGCCATTTTCGATCGAAACGGAAAACGGGCGGGCACTTCCGGGACTACTATAGGGGGCCTCATTTGCCGCGCATGCGCACTACGCAGATCAACACGCCGACAAGCGTGTGAAGCAGAGACGCAGCGCAGCCTCTGAATACAGCCCCAGCGCGCGGGGCTTGTTCCTGAGGACTGAGATTACCCCCCCTCTTCATCCCATATGTTGCCCTACCAATAGAAGTGACGATCGTGATCTGGACCATTAAAGTTTTTATATATGTAAGTGCATATTATTATCTTTATTTGTTGTCAATACATATCAAATCTCAATCTTGGTGCGCTTTTGTGTTTTTTCTTTTTTTCTGGGACTCAATATAATTGAGAACTAAAATATATTTAAACTTGACAGAATTTGGAACGTTAGTGCATTTAATAACAGCAAACGAGGATACTGCTGCTGATGAAGTAGTTAGACAATTTATATGCAAATTACATACTAACATGAACAGGATATGAACATCAAAATAAAACTTATTCCAACGTTTGTGTAATACTAAAAATAAAAAAATTATAAAGAATATATACAAAATATAGTTAGATTGAATAATAAATAAATAATGATAATAATAATATTCAAATTGAATGACATCTAACATATGCCAGTCTTCTTTGAAACGTGAACCAATTCATTATCACATAATATACACATACCCTACCTATAACTAATAATATGAATATAATGTCCTTAATTGTATAAATCACATATATGTATAATAAATCTAAATACCGTACTAATATCTAAAAAGCAATAAATTGTGCATTATATAATAATTAATAAGAAAATATATACATATTTAAGCTTGAAAAAGAGAGAAACATTAAATGTATCTCTCCATATGTAAACTGGAAAGAAGAGATGAAACAGTGGTTAATGATTGCAAGAGACAAGCCAAAAACTTTTATATGGCTATAGATTTGTATATCAAATATAACCCTATTTTGGGTATATAGAGTCCTGATTGATCAAATTACAATTGTTCCTAAATGATTTTTTTCTATATCATTATAGAGAGAAGATCCCTATAGATATAATTGGGGGCAAAAATTAATCTAGCATAAGGGTGAAAGGGACCTGGATTATAACCATCCCAATATTATTTTTTAAAAATATATCAATGTGACGACTAGTATTGGTGCTGATTCTAGGTATAATAACTGCACTATATAAAGGATGAATATGTATTTGTAAATGTCTATATTAAACTATTGTACGTTGAGTAATAGGGGAGAGAAGCGAAGCTCTATTTTACTTAAGAAAAAGAAATACTAACAAGCCAAGAGGCAGCAATCCAAGTGAATAGAACTAACTAATAATTGAATTAAAAATTAATTTTATGTTTTATATTGTGTCTTGTGTAAACATGGTTTATATATTAATAAGTGAACTTAAATTCTAAATATGATTATTACATAGTAACTTATTAAGAATGATAAAGGAATGTGATTGTGTCAAAGATAAATATTGTGTCAAAGATAAATATTGTGTGTTTGTGATACAGTGCTGACCAAGGGTCCCACAATCACACCGACTAGGACCCCGGAGGGAGCATGCTAAACATGCTCAACCCAGACCTCTGAGATCCCGTCAATGGACGTGGATGTTGAATCTATATTACACTATAGTACTTGTGTCAATGCAGTCGTTTAGACCCCCTGGACTTAATGTCTCCAACATATAAATCCAGAAGGTCTCCCTTAAGTTCAGTTTTTTGACCCTGTCGCCACTTAATAATGCTAGAGGGATATGTTCTAAGCACATAACAGTCAATGATGATGGATCCTTGTTGTGTATTTCCAAGAAATGTCTAGATAGGTTGTGAGTGGTAATACCATGTAGAATGTTTCTTCTATGTTCTAGAAATCTTGTGCTTAGAGTCCTTGTGGTTCTCCCCACGTATTGGAGTCCGCATTTGCATGTAATGACATAGATCACGAATGAGGATAGACAATCCATATGACTCTTAATTGTATGTGTAGATTTATTAAAAAAGGATGTAACTTGGTTGGTTTTGCACATATGTTTGCATGTTATACATCTATTTCTACCACAAACAAAGTTGCCATTTATTGTCGGTTTTAACAAAGAAAGATCCTTAATCTGTTTAAGGCGACTAGGTGCCAGAATGGTTTTCAAGTTTCTGGCTTTTTTGTATATAATGGGAACTTTAGTTGGTAATTTATTTCCAATTATTGGGTCCCTTAACAATATACTCCAGTGTTTGTTGAGAATTGTTGAAATGCCTTTCACTGAATTATTAAATGTCGTAATGAAAAATGGTGACTTGACAGAATTGACCCCAAAATCACCATTGGTCCCTCCAACCTTGTTTGATTTGGATAATAAAGATTTACGCTCTAGGAGACCTACCTGTCGAAATGTCTCATATACAGTATGATGTGTTTGTCATAACCTTTGGCCAGAAATCTTTCAACCAATATTTCCCCCTGGGCCAAAAAATCAGAATGTGAAGAACAATTCCTCCTAATTCTGAGAAATTGGCCCCTGGGGATATTGGCCAACCATCTTTTGTAATGGTTGCTATTATTGTGTAGATAACTATTGGTGGCCACTGTTTTAAAGTGTGTTTTGGTGATGATTTCTCCATTTAAATGAGCCTCCAGTTCTAAGTCCAGAAACACAATCGTGTTCTTATTAACATTGTAAGTAAACTTCAGATCCATGTCATTGTTGTTAAATGCCTGTAATTTGTGTTCCAGGAGTTCCTGATCACCATCCCATATTAGGATGATGTCATCTATGTAACGGCTATAGTACACAAGACTCGCCCCCAGATCTGCATCACCCCACACATGTAGTTCCTCCCACAAACCCATGTAGAGGTTCGCATAACTGGGGGCAAATCTCGTGCCCATGGCCGTCCCACAGATCTGCAAATAATAAATGTCTTCAAATAAAAAATAATTGTGTTCTAGTATGAATGTAATGGCCTGCAAAATAAACAAGGATTGTGTGTTGCCTAAACTTGTGTCCAAATTAAGAAAATGTTTTACTGCTTCTAAACCTTTATTATGTTTAATGCAAGTATACAAAGATGTAATATCACATGTTGCCCAGATGTATGTGGGTTTCCAAATGATTCCAGAGATGGAGTCGAGGACATGCAACGTGTCTCTTAAATACGATTTCAATCGTGTGACTAAAGGTTGTAGAAAATAATCCACGTATTGGGACACGCTGGATGTCATCGACTCCACCCCTGAAACAATGGGTCTTCCAGGAGGGTTGGAAATGTGTTTATGTATCTTGGGAATGTGGTAAAAAATAGGTGTTCTTGGAAACCGTATGTAAAGAAAACCAAATTCTGACTTGTTAATGACATTCATATTTAGAGCCTGAGTAAGAAGATCTTTATACTTCTTTTGAAAACTTTCCATAGGATCTTGCCCCAAAATGATATATGAGGTATTGTCGCCTAAGAGTCTAAAAGCCTCTGACAGGTAATCTGTTCTGTCCTGCAGAACTATGCCCCCTCCTTTATCCGCCTGTCTAATGACAAGGTTGTTTAGACTACAAAGTTCCTTAAGTGCGATGTTCTCCTCTTTTGATAGATTTCTATTCCGTATTGATGTTGTATTTAAACACATTTGTTCAAAATCCTTAAGAACCATGGTGTAAAAAGTTTCAACAAATGCTCCCTTTGAATGGTAAGGAAAATACGTGGACTTTGCAGAAAAAGGAGAGTGGACTATTTTGGTATCTCTTACTGAAGGGAGATCAGCGGATCCATCAACACTTTGTTCTCTATATAAAACTAGGGGTCTTCCTGGTTGTGATGTAATATTTGTATGATTATTCGTAGATGATATAGAACTATCTAGCTCATAAACGGATAGCTGACTTATATCCAACAAATGTGATGACTCCTCTATTTGTATCCCTTCTTGTAACAGGGTGGACATTGCATCAATGCAAGCTATCTCCTGTGTGTTAAGTATACATTGTTGTTGTTCCTTGTTTTGCATCGTGAAATGTCGCATCAGTGTGATTTTCCTAATATATTTGTTCAAGTCTACAAACAGGTCAAATCTGTTTGGAAGACTACTGGGGGCAAATGAGAGACCCTTGGTCAGCAGTGATATGTGGTTACTAGACAAAATATGTGTTGATAAATTGAAAATGCCGTGTACCTCTGGATTGCTGGCTCTTAGCTTACCTACCTTCTTTCTTTGTTCGCGCTTCCCTCCCCTGGTTCCTCGCAGCTTCTTTTTCTCCGTTGTGGAGTGTTTGTATGATACGTCGGTTTCCGATCCCACAGGGGATAAGATTTTCCTCTCTCCCGATTCTCTTCTTGTGTTACTAATTCTAAAAAAGAGGCAGTGTGAGATTTAATGGTTGGGACAGTATTTTCTGGGTGGTTCTTGTTGCTATCCCTAATCTGTGTTTTAGGTATCGCCCCACTACTTTTGTCAATCACCACAGTCTCCTCACAACTTGCCCCCTTTTCTTGTAAGACTTCAAATCTATTTTCTGTAGGACAGGAAAATTGTGTATTTGCTATTGTCTTTTCACTTCTATGAGTGTTCTGTCCTTTGTCACTAGATGTTGAGTGAGTGTTTGAATTGTCTCTACTCTTGTCCCTTTGTTTGTCATCTTTATGGTTGTTTTTTTTTATAATACTTATTTGGAGTATAATGTTTGGATCTATCTCTCCTATCATGTCGTCTCCAATCTCTGATTTTATCAGTAGCATAGTCAGTTTGATCTCTAACATATTTGCTACTCTTGCGATCACTGATCTCCTTTTCATATTTCAGTACCCTAGAGTCAACTAGTTTGTCCAACTCCTGGAATTCTTCACTTTCCACATATGGAATCATGATCTGTTGGGTTTCCTCTATTTCTTTTGCGATTTCATTAAGCTTATCTTCCCTATAATTTATTAATAATTTTATTAGGGTAAAGGAACATGACTCCATTGCGTCATTCCACTTATTTTTAAAATCAATATTTGTATCAAATGTTGTTTTTTTTGTAAACCTTAGGCCCCTAGGGACTATTTTGGCATCCAGATAATTCTGCAATGAAAGGAGATCAAGCCAATGTTTCATCTCTTCCTTCGCCAACCTTTCAAGCTTAAAAAAGTTGGTTTTTAGATCAATTGTATCCTCTTTGAATTCTGTCATATCTATTTCAGCTGAATCTGCATATTGTTGTCTCCTAATGAGACGCTCCTTACTAGTTTTCATCATTTTGCCAGATGTCCCAGAGATGCAAATGCAAGATGGGTGTAAATGGAAAGCTGCTGCTGTCTATTGAGGATGACAATTTAAAGGAACAGTTTTAAAGACAGCGCACCTTTTTCAGCACACCCAAATTGCTGCCTCTCTGGTGACGTGTGCCAAAATGTTGCACCAAATACCAATATTGATTAAGATATTTACATGAACCAACTGGTGCTCGCCTATACAAAATAAAATGTAATATAATGAAAAAATGTACATAAACCAAACAAAAAAAAAAAATATAAAAAATGTGCAAAAATGTGAAAAAAATTATTACAATAATCTGTTGAAAATATATAAAAAATATAGCATAAAAATACAAAAAAATGAACTATAAAAAATACTTAAGTCCAAATGAAGTCCATGAATGAATAAAACAAAGGTCCAGGCTGCTTCTTCTTGGGCTCACCAAGTTCCCATAGTACCTATTAGAAAAAGAAAAGAGAAAAAGCGCCCGATCCTTGTGTAAAATCAGATGAACAATTTAATAAATCATGGACATGACAAATGCACACTTACAATTTGTCTGATTAAAACAAGCATTTTATGGGACCTGCCCATGCACCAAACGAAGACTCCACAGTCACCTCCGCTCTGCAATCTCACGATTAGTTCGTATTCCAGTACTTGAGAACGCCGTTTTCTCCAGGGTGTATATCAACCATCCGTCAGGAGCTTCTCAGCAGCGTGCGTCCGCCATTACTCCCACGCATGTGGTACTGGATACCGGAAGGACTTTGCTTGTGTTTCCTTGGTCTCTCTCTGGTGCCGAAGGCAGGTCAGCCACCGTAGTTACAATGTAAACCGTCCCTACGCGTTTCTTCCGCCTTTGCGGATTTCATCAGGGGATGGACACCAAAGGGGCTATCTGGTGTTAAATAGTCCCTCATGTTAATAAACATTATATGACTCACAGGTGTGTTCAATTCAATCGGTGTCATTAAATCAAGTTGATATCTGGTGCAATGTAATTGAGAACTAAAATATATTTAAACTTGACAGAATTTGGAACGTTAGTGCATTTAATAACAGCAAACAGCAAATCTCCCCCCCCCCACTTGGCGCACCTCTGGGTTATACCATATATATATATATATATATATATACACACACACACACATATATACACACACACACACACACACACGTGTATGTGTGTATAAAACAGACTATATATATACATATAGTATGATATATATATATATATACATACTATATGTGTATGTATATATATATATATATGTATATATATATATATATATGTATATATATATGTATATATATATATATATATACACGACTATTAAGGTTAAAGATAATGGTGAAAGACAGGGTTGAAATGAATATACAGGAATATTTACAGTATATATATATATATATATATATATATATATATATATATATATATATATATATATATATATATATATTGCGCGCGCACACACACATATAACGTTTTATCCAACTTTTTCATTTATCATTTGTAGAGAAAATGAACATTGTCGCCAGAAGCGCTATTTTTTCAAAATGTAACATCTCTACTAGTGTAAAATGATACTTCATATAAAGCAGGTTATGGGACCCAGTATAAAATGACTATAATGTCTCTTATCACATCCCAGTATATGGATACTTTCTATTATCACAAGCTGCTAACATGTGACAGGGCTCAGTGTCTGAGCCCAGAATGTGACATACTGAACATTCTCATTCTAAATTTCAAAAAATATTGTGTTGATTTCTGACCTGACTGCCGTGGTTACAGCTCAACCACTCTGTTCTACTGCATGTCACCACTTTCTGCCACAACCAGCTGACGGTGGATCTGCAAGGAGTTCAACGCTCATTGGCATCACATCTGTGGCTTGGTTAACGTATCATTTCTCCAGCTTTTTATTGTATTGTTTTGAAGTAGATTATATTTATTTAGTTGAATAGATATTTATTTAGTTTAATAGATATTTATTTAGTTAAATAGATTATATTTGTAAGTTTAATAAATTATATTTCTTAGTTTAATAAGTTATATTTCTTAGTTTAATAAGTTATATTTCTTAGTTTAATAAATTATATTTCTTAGTTTAATAAGTTATATTTGTTAGTTTAATAAGTTATATTTGTTAGTTAATAGATTATATTTGTTAGCACAGTAGATTATATTTATTTAGTTGAATAGATATTTATTTAGTTAAATAGATTATATTTGTTAGTTTAATAAGTTATATTTCTTAGTTTAATAAATTATATTTCTTAGTTTAATAAGTTATATTTCTTAGTTTAATAAATTATATTTCTTAGTTTAATAAGTTATATTTGTTAGTTTAATAAGTTATATTTGTTAGTTAATAGATTATATTTGTTAGCACAGTAGAT
Source organism: Ascaphus truei (assembly GCF_040206685.1). Taxonomy (NCBI): domain Eukaryota; kingdom Metazoa; phylum Chordata; class Amphibia; order Anura; family Ascaphidae; genus Ascaphus; species Ascaphus truei. The sequence goes on from NW_027457046.1 coordinate 71,853, forward strand.
TATATTTACTAGTATTTAAGTCTCCCCCTCAGTGCCCCATTAGGACCCGTGCGCATATTTCACATCTTTTCGGAGTCGCTTATTTTTTAGACCCTCGGAGCCGAAACCTAAAGGGGTCAGCTAAGAAAGTTCGGATCAAGAGGAGCCGCACAGTTTAAAGACAGAACATTTCCAAGGGAGATGGAGACAATTTGGGTAAGATCTGATTAAAGGATAACCTTTGGGGAAGGAAAGGGTGACGCGGGAGTGTAAGAGGGGGGTGAGAGAGCAAGGTGCTGTGTCAGATTGGGGCAGAGCAAGAGAACGCAAAAATGATGGGGATTTGCTGCACACTAAAAAAAACAATTAGTCATACTTTTACCGGTGCCCCTTAGTCTCAGGGAAGACCGGCATTTCGTCCAATGTATACAATATGATTGATGGAAAAGGGCACACGGATTTGAATAAAAAAAGATAATTTATTGTGCCACAGACTACAATGTTTCGGCTGCTGGCCTTTCTTTATTGGCTTTAGTGGGTTTAGCCACTTTACCTGAGAAAGGCCAGCAGGCTGAAATGTTGTTGTCTATGGCAATGCAAGAGAAAACAGGTTGGGGGGGTGGGTTCTCGCAAGGTCGCCGACCCATGGGTGAGTGTCCCCGGTGGCAACTAGTCCTGGACCCCGGGAAAGCTGTCTGTGGCCCATACAAGCTGAGTAACATGTAGAAAGGACACATGTATGTTCAGAATGAGTTAGCATGGTATTTTGAGAGGCATCATAGCAGGTCAGTGCAAGTCAGGGCAGAGCACTGCAAGGTCAGTCAATATGAGGAAGGGTCCGATGGAGGAGTTGGAGGGTCCCAGAATATCTCTTAAAGCAGGGGTGCGCAAATCGAGGGGTGCGACATTTTCTTGGGGAGGGGCTCGGCGCTTACAGTGGCCCCTCGCTCTTCCCCACAGCATTTAAATTAAATGCCGGAAATCGCGCGCAAGGCCTCTGTAAGTTCCCTTTCCTTGTCTCCGGCGGCTTCTGGAGACAGCAACGTGGCGTCACATGATGTGGCATTGCCATAGCAACGTGATATCACATGACGTCGTTACATCAGAACGTCGGAGACAAGGTGGGGAGGGTGGAGGGGGGAGCAGGGGAAAAAGGTTGCGCAACCCTGTCTTAAAGCATTGTCTTGCATACAGATCAGAGGCGAAGAATGGATATGGATATCCGATGTTAAGGAGGAAATAATACTGAGATCACTACCGCTAAGACCGATTCGATGGAAGAAGGTGAGTGATGAAATAGCCGTCACTGTGTAACTCTTCCAATTACCTGCAACTTCATGCAAAGAAATAGCAACGCTTGTTTTTAACGCATTAAGCGCCTAATGGGGAATTCAACTGCTGAGAGTTTAAGGGAGTTACTCACCAAACTCAGCGACGTTTCTGTGTCTCTGTGATAACTCCCCCAGGACATGCTTGAAAACCAGAGGTAACTCAATGTATTTTTGATAAATAGAAACATGACCTTCTGGGGAAGGGTATATAATGGGTACTGGGCCTGGTGAGGTGGGTATAACGGGTTCTGGGCCTGGTGAGGTGGGTATAACGGGTACTGGGCCTGGGGAGGGGCGTATAGCAGGGTACTGGGCCTTGGGAGGGTTGTATAACTGGGTACTGAGCCTGGGGAGGGTTGTATAACTGGGTACTGGGCTTGGGGAGGTGGGTATAACGGGTATTTGCCCTGTGGAGGGCGGTATAATGTGGTATTGGGGAGGGGGTATAAGTGGCACAGGAGCTCTTGCGATACAGAGTATCACTGTCCCTGGTTACAAACACTTCATGTCTCCTGCAGATCAGGACACGCACGAAGGTGGTGCCCTTTGTGCCACCAGACGACGAGGCGGGCTACGAGGCGGACGACGAGGCATACGATAAAGCGGGCGTCAAGTGGTGCGAAGAGGTGGGCTACAAGGCGGCCGATGAGGCAGACGACGAAGCGGATGTCAAGTCTGGCGACGTGGTGGACGATGGCCTAGGAGAATACGAGAGGTGTGGACGGATCTGCTGCTTCACCTTTTTTAGGCGGAGGAGAAGACCCCGGGAGCAGGTAGCAGAATACGAGAGGTGCGGACAGATCTGCTGCTTCACCTTTTTTAGGCGGAGCAGCAGACCCCGGGAGCAGGTAGCAGAGGAGCCAGGGCGTAGATCCAGGGGTATTCTAGGGGCCCTGAGAAGTTGGTTTGACCGCAGGAGAGGCAGATAAGATCAGGAAGGCTGCGGGAGGGGCAGGTACTAGAGGGAGATTGGGATATTGGGCGTGAGAGGGTGAGAGAGAACAAGGAGCAGGGCCGGAGCACGGGTTTCATGCGCCCCAGGCGAAACTTAAAATTTGTGCCCCAGTTGTATAAAAAATAATAAGATAAATAAAATAATAAAATAAACAGTGGCGTAGCTATCGGGGCTGCAGGGGGTGCGACCGCACCCCAGCGCGACGCAAAATAAAAATAAAAGGGCGCCAAAATACTGGATAAAAAAAAGAATAATAATTTTTAAAAAAAGATAAATAAATTAGAAATAATAAGAGGAAAAAATAATAATGATTATTAATGCGCCCCTAGGACCTTTGCGCGCTAGGCGACCGCCTAATGGCCGGCCGGCCCTGCGAGGTATGCGGGAGGAAAAGGGGTGAATGGGATAGATATGTAGGGGGATGGGGGAGCAGGTGAGTTATACACAGGGGCACAAGGGCCCCATCACCCGCATCTCTATATACTGAGTGTGCCCCTGTGTATAACAACGCTGATCTGTGCTGCTCCATCTGATCTCACTGCGCAGTGATCCAGGGACCATCCGATCGCCATTTAATGGGGTCAGGAAGGAATTTTTTTCCCCCATTGCACAGCAGGGGTTATGTTTCGCCTTCCTCTGGATCACAGCAACAAACAGCCCTTTGTGCATGAATTATCAGTGAGATCTTTATACACCCTGCATTGGTCTTCACTCCTTTGCTGCCGGAGGGGCCTGCAGTGCATTGCTCTGCGTGTTACTATATCGCTCTGCAATGTGCTGCAGGCCCCTCCCAGCAAAGAGATTAATTATTTCAATAAAATACTCTCTTTAATCCAACCTATGTGTAGTGTCTTTTCTATCCGTTGTATCTATTGCTAACAGCTCAGTGATTCTTCCCCAGGTCGCTGCACTAGTGTCACACTGCCAAGCCGGGTGTGAGGGAGATTTATAGGGTCACATATACACTTCTGCCAAAACACGAGTGCAAACAGGGAGCCCCTCTGATCTCATATCTTTTATTACACAAAACGGTATCTAAAAAGGTAAAAAGAACATACATGGGATTCTGCTACAAATATCTCTCTAATTACAAACCAATTAGCAAATCATTCAGATTAGAGTCGAGCGAAAAGAAAGGGTTAAGTATCTCATGTACAGTATATGCAGTGCAGGCTGTTCTGCGCATTACATGCAGGGGGCAAAGGTTAGGAGATATAAGTAATGCTGATCTCAGAGCTGACCGGCTGACCTGCTCTACCGGCTGACCGGCTGATCTGCTCTACTGGCTGACCGGCTGACCTGCTCTTCTGGCTGACCGGCTGACCAGCTCTACCGGCTGACCGGCTTCCCTTCTTCCAGCTAACTGACCTGAATTGTGGCCCCTGTATCTCCCAATTAAACGTTTTATTGGCATATTCTTGTTTGACTCGTTCTATACAGACATTTTCTATACATTCATTGTGGGATTTGATAACATCTGTAAGATCTCTCAGAACATCACATTCTGTACGTTTGTGCTGAATATTTTTCCATTCTCAATTTACTTAGGGGCCTTTGCAGAGAGCAGCGCTGGAAATAATTGGAATTGGTAATAAATTGTACCTGTAATGGCGTGATTTTATCTCCATATGCAGAAAGGTCAGAAAACTGCATTTAAAATCATGCTTGATTATGGAGAGTTTCAACCGGCGAGATGCGCGCTGGTGAAACATGTTTGAAAAAAAGAGCGTTTTTTTTTTTTCTTTTTACTCTCGCCGGTGAGCTCCAGTTTCCTGCCAACTTTTGTTGGCGGAGCTAATTGTAGAATTTCTCTCCATTTTAATGGCGCGAACAGCCCCTAGATGGCGATCATACCTTTCTGCATACGGCCCTTTTCAAAACTGGCGAGATTTTGGTTCTCGCCAGCCGTGCGGCGAGTTCTACTAAAAAAAAATAAAAAATGGCGCTTTTTACTCAACTCGCCATTTCCAACCTTATTATAGCCATATAGCGCTAAAAAACGCCGAAATTTCCGTTCGCGCTGCTCTCTGCATAGGCCCCTTAATATTAGTTTTTGGCTTCAATTATTTATATCGAGCCCAAAATACCTTTATACAGAATGCTGATCCCTTTATCCCACAAATGCTGCTTCATTAAAGCCCAGGGGTGGCACTTTGTGCATTCTCAAACTTTTAGGCAACATCCCTAATTTCCAAAAGTGGGATAAAATCTGTGCATATTTAAATGGTTAATTTTTCCATTGTGACAAAATATCAATTTTCTCACTCAGACTACAAAATCCCTCCCCAAATATATCCGTTTCACATAAAAGTGTGTGCGCTTCTCCTTCCGCCTAACTGGCACGTCGTCCTTATGGGCGCGACTCCGTGTAACTCCACGCTGCCCTCCAGTGGCAAAAGAAATAAGATACATTTACTACTGCACCGACACACTTTATTCGAGCAAATACCCAGTATGTACCTGGCAGATACCTGGAATGCGCCGCTCCTCACCTCTGACAAGCCCCGTTCCGTTTGCCTTCCCAGCCTGGGTTCATGCCTGGCTGACGGGCGGCTGATCTGTTAAATGATAATGATTAGGATTTAATAGGCTGCAATGCTTCGTGTGTCTACCAGATGGCATAAATTCATGAATTGTAATGCAGCATATATATATATACTGTGCAGTATTGCAGCCAGCGGGAATAAAATGCTTCAATCCCTGTCTGGAAAATAACCCAATGCACTCGGGCAGAAAACAGTCACAAACCTCAATACACCCGGGTATACCCGAATTCGTGGGACTAGCCGAGCTCGAATAAAGTGTGTCGCCAGTGTATACTCGTCTGGCAGCTGCTCCCGTATAAGGTGGGTAACTCTGTATTAGGGGTCTAGGTAGAGTATATTTTATACTTATGTCGGATAGATGAGGAATTTATATTCCTAACGGGTTATTGTGAGAGGCCTTAGATCTTATCCTATATGCACGCAGCCCTCGCCTCTCTGACCTTGAACACGTACTTCAATCTGATTTTTTGAGACTTGAAACTGGATTTCCCAAAACAAACTGATTTTAAACACTGACAAGACTGTAACAATGGTATTTGGGACCAGAGCTAAATTGCTAAAGCTACCAATGACAGAGCTTCAGATAAAAACCAGCTCTAATACCATCCTAGCCCCTGTTACTGGTTTGAAATATCTGGGCATATAGTTCAACTCCCATTTAACATTTGGGTTGCACATTGATACCCTGACATCCAAATCCTATGCCAAACTAGGTGTACTTTACAGGAACAAATCCTCCCTAAGGCCCTCATGCAGTAATCGCCTACAGCGATTCAGTAAGCCCAGAGAAGCTGGCGATTAGAGCAAAAATAACCGTTTTTTTTTTTGCCGGAAAATAAATAAATAAATAAAATCTGCAGATGCGCGGTGATAAGCCACTTTTCGGCACTGATCGCCAGTTTTTCAAACACGCTCAATTCTATAAGCCCTGATCAGCTTATTGCGGCTGATCGCCACTTTAAAATTGCTGTTTCTTCTCCAAATTGTCCAGCCACAAAAGTAGGCAAGAAGGTGGGGTGAAGCTGCGATGAAAATAAAATGCATGTATCCCGGAGCTGATATCCATTAATATCAGCATCAGAGACCCCCGGCATGAATCCCATGCATAAAAAATGCATTTACAGGCAACTTCATTACCGCCAAGGCAATGAAGGGGTTATACACCCGTGCCAGGCTTATTGTGGGTAGCGGGGGTGGGAGAAGGTGGTATTTGGCCCTGGCTGGGTGTTTAGGCCTTGCCAGGGGGTTGGGGGATGACTTAACCTCTTCTTTAACTTAGCGGTTAATACCGCTAAGGTAATGAAGGGGTTAACCCCTCCCACTACCCCCCCACCCGGTAGGCCTAAACACCCATCCTTGGGGCCAATACCCCGTTCACCCACCCCCGCTACCCACAATAAACACAAATACACATAACAGCCCCACTGGCCACCTCCTAGGTCCCTAATAAACCATTACAATATTCATAAAACCATTATTTTGTTTACACCCAGGATTATTACATGGGGTTAGGGCTATGTTATTCAGTGAGGGGTTGTATGTTTGTATTCGTAGGGACAGGCAAGGCCGGAGCCAGATGGGGTTCTCCTGCCTCTGTCCTCCCTGTCTCCTGACCCTTCCTGTAGCCGGACAAAGAAGAAGAAGCAGGCACACGGTCTTACTCAAAGGAGGTTTAATATGCCATAAAGTCCAACGTTTCGGCAGTCAAATACAGCCTTTCTCAAGGTGAAGGCTACCAAACACAAGAAAACAGTCACAATATATACCACCCCCCCTGATACTCACCCCTCCCGGCTCTGCCACATAACCAGGATGCTGACGCCCACCTGATGACGTCAGAGCTACCACATGGCGCCCCCTAGTGACGTCAGACGTCTAAATCCCTGGCAATACAGCATAGAGCTGTCTTGGAGGACTGCAGCCTCAGCCACACCTCTCCCCAGACTGAACACTCCCCCATGTGTGGCTGTGGCTGCAGTCCTCCAAGGCAGCTCTATGCTGTATTGCCAGGGATTTAGACCTAGACGTCTGACGTCACTAGGGGGCGCCATATGGTAGCTCTGACGTCATCAGGTGGGTGTCAGCATCCTGGTTATGTGGCAGAGTGGGGTGGGGTTGCATCCCTTGTTTTTATGACTTTCTAATAAAGATAGATTTTTGCCAGACCTGCCTCTTCTCTGGATCATGGTGCGCTGCACTTTCTCTAGGGCAGGCCTGCACAACTCCAGTCCTCGAGGGCCACACACAGGCCAGGTTTTTAGGATATCCCTACTTCAGCACAGCTGGCTCAATTAGTGGCTCAGTACGACTGCCTGAAACTTGGGGGGGTGGGTGGGAGACTGCCTGACACTTGGGTGGGTGACTGCCTGACACTTGGGTTGACTGCCTGACACGTGGGTGACTGACTGCCTGACACGTGGGTGGGTGACTGACTGACACGTGGGTGGGTGACTGACTGACATGTTAGACTGCCTGACACGTGGGTGGGTGGGTGACTGACTGCCTGACATATGGGTGGGTGACTGACTGACACGTGGGTGACTGACTGACACGTGGGTGAGTGGGTGAGTGGGTGAGTGGGTTGGTGTCTGTATACATTCTGTCACTGATACACACAGACACTGGGAGGGGGCAGTCACACACACACTGGGGGGGGGCAGTCACACACAAACACAGAATGGGAGGGGGGCAGACACACACACACACAGAGAATGGGAGGGGGCAGACACACACACACACAGACTTGGAGGGGGCACTTACACACACTGGGAGAGGGGCATCACACAGTGAAAGGGGGCAGACAGACACACACACAGACACACAGACTGGGAGGGGGCAGTCACACATACACACAGACTGGGAGGGGGGCAGTCAAACATACACTGGGAGGGGGGCAGTCACACACACACAGACTGGGAGAGGGGCAGTCACACACACACAGACTGGGAGGGGGGAGGGCAGTCACACACACACAGACTGGGAGGGGGAGGGCAGTCACACACACAAACAGACTGGGAGGGGGGGCAGTCACACATACACTGGGAGGGAGGGGCAGTCACACATACACACAGACTGGGAGCGGGGCAGTCAAACATACACTGGGAGGGGGGGCAGTCACACACACACAGACTGGGAGAGGGGCAGTCACACACACACAGACTGGGAGGGGGAGGGCAGTCACACACGCACAGACTGGGAGGGGGGGCAGTCACACACACATAGACTGGGAGGGGGGGCAGTCACACACACACAGACTGGGAGGGGGGTAGTCACACACACACTGGGAGGGGGGCAGTCACACACACACTGGGAGGGAGGGGCAGTCACACACACACAGACTGGGAGGGGGCAGTCACACACACACACACACACTGGGTGCGGGGGCAGTCACACACACACTGCGAGGGGGGCAGTCACACACCCACACTGGGTGGGGGGCAGTCACACACCCACACTGGGTGGGGGGGCAGTCACACACACACTGGGAGGGGAGGCAGTCACACACACTGGGAGGGGGGCAGTCACACACACACTGGGAGGGGGGCAGTCACACACACTGGGAGGGGGGGCAGTCACACACACACTGGGAGGGGGCAGTCACACACACACTGGGAGGGGGGGCAGTCACACACACACTGGGAGGGGGGCAGTCACACACACTGGGAGGTGGGGCAGTCATACACACACAGACTGGGAGGGGGGCAGTCATACACACACAAACTGGGAGGGGAGGCAGTCACACACACAGACTGGGAGGCAGGCAGTCATACACACACAAACTGGGAGGGGGGGCAGTCACACACACAGACTGGGAGGCGGGCAGTCACACTTGCACAGACTGGAAAGGGGAGCAGTCACACACACACAGACTGGGAGGCGGGCAGTCACACACACAGACTGGGAGGGGGGCAGTCACACATACACTGGGAGGGGGGGCAGTCACACACACAGACTGGGAGGGGGGCAGTCACACACACAGACTGGGAGGGGGCAGTCACACACACAGACTGGGAGGCAGGCAGTCATACACACACAAACTGGGAGGGGGGGCAGTCACACACACAGACTGGGAGGCGGGCAGTCACACTTGCACAGACTGGAAAGGGGAGCAGTCACACACACACAGACTGGGAGGCGGGCAGTCACACACACAGACTGGGAGGGGGGCAGTCACACACACAGACTGGGAGGGGGCAGTCACACACACAGACTGGGAGGGGGGCAGTCACACACACAGACTGGGAGGGGAGGCAGTCACACACACTGGGAGGGGGGGAAGTCACACACACAGACTGGGAGGGGGGCAGTCACACACACAGACTGGGAGGGGGGCAGTCACACACACAGACTGGGAGGGGGGCAGACACACACACACAGACTGGGAAGGGGGCAGACACACACACACAGACTGGGAAGGGGGCAGACACACACACACAGACTGGGAAGGGGGCAGTCACACACACAGGCGACATGGGGCTTACCTGTAATGCCACTGTAGGGAGCCAGAAGTAGTGAGGCTTTTTTCCAGTCTGCCGGCAGTTTCAGTTGCCAGCTGTGAGCCTTCCTTCTGGTGAACACACACACACACACACACACACACACACACACACACACACACACAGGCATCTTGCTATTGGGGGAAAAAAAATAATACAGCCGCATCCTCCTCACGCTGCCGCCTCCGCGCACCGCCGCATCCTCCTCACGCTGCCGCCTCCGCGCACCGCCGCATCCTCCTCACGCTGCCGCCTCCGCGCACCGCCGCATCCTCCTCACGCTGCCGCCTCCGCGCACCGCCGCATCCTCATGCTGCCGCCTCCGCGCACCGCCGCATCCTCCTCACGCTGCCGCCTCCGCGCACCGCCGCCGCCTCGCGCACGGTACCAGTCACCAGGGGCAAAACCCGGGACATTTCCTGGACGGACTGTCAACCGGGACAGCACAGAAAAAAACGGGACTGTGCCGGCAAAACCGGGACAAATGGTCACTCTATAAATACACCTTATACTCCACATGCAGCACGTAACCGTGAATGCAGTATATACTCTATATACGCCATGTACCCCAATTACGACACCTTATAACCCTGCATGCAGCAAATGTACACCTTATAATCCACATACCGCACTTAACCCTGACTGCGGTATATACACTATACCCGCCATGTAACCCAATTACAGCACATTACAACACTGAATGCAGCATAAATACACCTTATACTCCACATGCAGCACGTAACCGTGAATGCAGTATATACACTATATACGCCATGTAACCCAGTTACAGTACATTGTAACGGCGAATGCAGCACCTATACACACCCTAGCGTACAACAGAACGTAACTACGAGTGCAGTATACACACTATATACACCATGTCACCCCATTACAGCCCATTGTAACTTCGGATGCGGTATATATACACCCCCTATAATCCAAATACAATATACGCCATGTAACCCAATTACAGCCAATTGTACCTCGAATGCAGCTCGTATGCCTTATACCCCGAATACAACGCATTATAACCATACCCCGAATACAACGCATTATAACCACACTGAGGTGTATACACTTTATTCCCCACATACAGCCCGCTATCACTACGAATGCGGTATGCAGCGATACCCACGGCCATTCTAGCATTGATCATAACTTTATCCAATGTTGAAAGAAATCAATTAAAGCACATTATACCACTGCCATGTAACCCCACTGAGTGTCCCGTGCTCCAACCCCGGGGGGGGGGGGGGGGTTGGGGGATACCCACGGCCATTCTGTTGGGGGAACCGTCGTGGCAAAAAAACGTGGGGGGTTGTTGTGCCTCTCCTCGTCCTCCCTCTGGCCCCCCCCCTCCCCAGCCGCAGAGGCTGATGGAGGGCGAGCCACGTGGCAAGGGAATCCCCCCTGGCTCAAGCTCGTATTACACAAGCCAATCCTCAAGCCAATGCACACTGTTTTAAACACAGCTTTTAGACAGAGGCTGGGATGAGATGCAAAGCCATTAAACCCACTCACAGACATGTTTCAACCTTTTTTTTTTAAACTTTTTTATTCAACAACTTTTTTAAGTTTACAGACTTTTTTGGAAACCAAAAAAACACACCATAGTGACAACAGTCACCCAACATTAGAAAGACACCAAAACATAATATATTTACATTTTCTTCCTTCATCCTTCAGATATATACAAACACAAAGATAAACTTTTCAGAAGGGAAAAAAAAAACATAACTTTACGAAAAAACCCTATAACCAAAACATCATACAAAGATAAGAACCATATACTTCAAGATTCTTTCATTTAAAAACAAAAACCCTTTCTCTATTCTCAAGTGATGCGATCATATGTTTTAATTCTTTCTCCATACGTTCCAAACCTCTCTTACTTTCCTCTAACTGGAATCCAGACATCACACTTTTTTCATACCCGTCCCTTGCCTCTTTCACATCCCAATATCTCCGCCCAAATCCCCTCGCAAGTTGATTGTGCAAAACCTCTTCCTTTGTAAGCCCTACTTCATCCTTTCCCGTTGAACATGCCATATGGGTTTTTAAGTTCTTCACCTCCTCTGATCATTTCACAGTACCGTTTCAAAAAAGTCACAATCTCCTCTTTCCTTGCATACGGATTGTACATGTGAAGTACAAGTGGTCTCTCCTCCAGCATAAAACTTGGAATTACCTTGATGCCATGTAAGATCGGGTCACCAGACTTCTCCTTGCACTTTTCAAAAGTGCACCAAACATCCGCTTCTTGATGACAGGTCAGGTCATAAATCCCCTGTGCAGGGAAATCCTGAAGGCAGAAGATCCTCTCAGTGTCCAGACCGATCAATTGCTTCAGCACCTTCTCCACTATCCACAGCAGGTTCACTCGACTTCTCTCGGTCTCCTCGATCAGGAACCGAATGGAATTGCGCATTCCAGCTTGTGACGTCATCTCTGCTCTCTCAAGCTCAGGTGCGGCACCCCAAAAGCAGCAAGGGACTTTAGCCAGTAAAGGCGATGTCCCAGGGCAAAGGTGCCGGCCCCTCACTTCCGCATCCGCTCGCTCAGAACCGCTCGCTCAGGATCACTCCTCTTAGCTCGAGATGGCGTGCCCCCCCAAAAGCAGCAGGAGTCTTTAGTCCCCGAAGGGACGATGACTCAAGGCCAAGGGGACACAGGCTCAGCTACACAGCTGTTTCGACCTTAATGGGTCTCATCAGTGTGGGGTTGGTCTTAATGGCAAAGCAGGTTTGAGACTAGACTAGGTAATCACCACTACTATTAAGGTTATGGTGGGTAAAAAAGTGACAAAAACCCTCCACAGTAAAGCATAAAGCAACTGTAAATATTACTGTATGTTCATTTGCATGTAAAGGTAATCCCAAGTTTTATGCTGGAGGAGAGACCACTTGTACTTCACATGTACACTCCGTATGCAAGGAAAGAGGAGATTGTGACTTTTTTGAAACGGTATTGTGAAATGATTAGAGGAGGTGAAGAACTAAAAAATCCGTATGGCATGTTCAACGGGAAGAGACGTTTCTGGGTACGGTTCAGACGGGATCCATCATGTGTGGGAGGAGTTACACACCCACCGGCCATGTTCAATAGTAGAGGAGACAGAGGATTTTTGTTTTACCCGGGACAGCCTCTATATTGCAGGCATTGCCACACTTATGGACATACAAAGGAGGGTTGCACGAAAACGGGAATTGTGTGCCGTAATTGCGGGGAAGAGGGACATACTGCAGCCAACTGTGGAGTCCCTAAGAGATGCCATCTTTGCGGAGAGGAAGGACACTTGGCACGGCAGTGCACTAAAAGGACATATGCCCAGACAGCTAAAGGGGACAGTGTGCTAGAAGAAGAGGAAGAGACAGTTGAGGGTCAGGGAATTTGTGAGATGGAGAGTTCCCAAGAGGGAGGGCTTGATCCGGCTATAACAGCAATGTATGAGGAGGATTTAAGAAGAGAAGAAAGGGTAGAAAGTGGCCCAATAGAGGGTTTGGCGGGTTCTATAAGTGATATCGTGGAGAAAAAAGAGGAAGATTTCTTCCTGGACTCCTTGGCCCAGAAACTGGAGGTGGGGGGAGGGGAGGAGACGGGAACAGTGCATCAGAAAGATGCGGGGGAGGGGGAAATACGGTCATTGAGTGTGGTGGAACCTAGCTGGGCAGAAAGTATGGAGTTTCAAGATGCACAGAGGGGGAGGGAAGGTCCCCAAGATGTCTTGGAGGAGGAAATGGAAATAGGAGGGAAAAAAGCTGAAAAGCGTAAAAATCTGCAAGGGATAGAAACAAAAGAAGATAAGGATAGCCAGAGTAAAGGGGAGCCTAGAGAGGAAGGTGTAGAGGGTAAAGTTGTAAAAGTATCAGGGAAAGTAACCCTAAAAGTGAAGATGGAACATTTTGAAGACGCAGTGGGAGATGTTCTGTTTTGGGTTGGTATTTTTCGGAAGCAGCATGGGGGGAGTAGTGAGGAACAGATAATAGAAAGATTAGAAAAACTGATGTACCAAAGAAAACAGCTGACAAAAGAGCAGTATGAAGAATTAAAAAAGGAGCATGTACAGTGGGTTAAAATAAAAGAGGCTAGGGGAGAGGTGAGAGAGAAGGAGAGAAGTGAGGGCAATAGCTCGTCCTCACAAAGCCAGATAAGCGTGGAGGGAACTAAAATACAGAGAAGTGTAAGTGCAGTAAGTGGGAATGAAAGTGATGGAAAGGCAGGCCAACAGAGTGGGGGTGAAGGGGGAGAGATTAGGGAAAGTAAAGGTGGAAAAGGAGAAAAGGCAGGCCTTAGTGGAAGAACAAAAGTAAGTTATGAAAGCGAGAGAGAAAGGAAGGCGAGGGAGTGGCATGTAAAAGAGGTGATAAATAATATAAATAAAGAGGCAGGTGACTTAGGGTTAAATGTTTCAAAAACGGAATGGCTGAAAGTACAGTTCCCAAAAGCAGAGGTGTCTAAAGAGGAAGTAAGAAAATTAGGAATACAATGTAGTACGTATCATATCCGTGAGGCGTTAGAGAAATTGCTGGGACACGTGAAGTAATTAGATGCAATGTTAAATGTCCTGTGGAAAGTACGAAAAGTCGCGTGTAGAAATGGGAAGTAACCATATTTTTTTGCATTGAGTGTGTTTGGTAGTAGATGCACAGATGATGCCTTGGAATGTGTTGTTTTGTTTGGCTTTTTAGAATGGTTTTGTGCCTTTGGGTTGGTTTTTGTCTTGGCAATATAAGGATTGTATAGTGATGTTTTCGGTTTATTATTTTCTGTAAAATGATACTAAATGGTTGTTAATATGTGAACCGTAAAAAAAAAAAAAAAAATGTCTGTGAGTGGGTTTAATGGCTTTGCATCTCATCCCAGCCTCTGTCTAAAAGCTGTGTTTAAAACAGCATGCATTGGCTTGAGGATTGGCTTGTGTAATACGAGCTTGAGACAAAAGGTGGCACTGAGTGCTCATTTGCATGTCATTTCCCAGAATCCCTTGCTGCCGTGGAAGCGCTGTATGCTGGGTGACAATGGGGAAAGACAGGGTTGCAGACCTGTCTAAGACATGCAAATGAACATACAGTAATATTTACAGTTGCTATATATATATACATATATGTACCCCTCAGTTTTATACAGTCATGGTGTTCATCATGTGTGGGACGCAGAGCCCAGAACCTAATGTCATGTTAGCATCAGAAAGTCACAGTAATAACTCAGCACTCACCCATGTAACACCTTCTCTGGTAGCTCTCTGTCTGTGTCTCTATCTACCTTTCTGTCTCCTGCATGACCAGGGAGGCTGCGAGGGACCCCCTCCCCCTCCGAACCGGTACCCACATATAACAGACGAGTAATGACAGACTCAGTTTGGAGGTATAAAAGGCCGCGGCTTTGTTTATTAACAATCATAATACTGGAGTAAGCGCTAGTCCAAGCCAGAGTGGGGTCAGGGGGTCAGCCAGGCCTTGGCCTTCTGCCCCCGTACCCGGCCGACCCCTAAAGAGCCGGCCGTTGTCGCGAGTGGGTTCCCGGGTGTCACGTTAGCTTGACCCCGCCCAATCGCTCCTACCCCCGGGCGACGCCCGCCCCGAGCCCATCTGGCAAGGACAAGCACTTACCCCCGAACTGCCGCCGCGACAGTGGCAAAATGACCAACTGGAGCCTCCTGAAGGAACTTCAGTCCTTTGTTTCTCGGGAGGTCTTCGGACACTGCCCTGTAAAATATGATGGTACATGTTACAGCTTACAGGTAGTACAGACAGCTTATCACCAAGGGAATTGAAAATACTCCACGGAGTGGCCGGGTGCAAGCGTCTGCCCCCGACTGTCTTGCTAATGGGGTGGGTGGGTTGGATACTTCGCAGCAGACCGGGAGCAGAATGGAAGATTCAGCTCCCGGCTGCCTCTTTTGTACTGCCCTAGGCCTGTCCCCCCCCCCCCCCAGGGGGGGGCCGCGACGGCGGCCCAGAGATCCCAGCGAGGTGAGGGGGGAGGGGGGCTTGCCCCCTGGTCATGGGCTTCCCTCGCCTAATTGGCTGGAGGGATTGCTTGACCAGGGAGGCTGCGAGGGACCCCCTCCCACTTGGAAATGGTACCCACATATAACAGACAAGTAATGACAGACTCAGTTTGGAGGTATAAAAGGCCGCGGCTTTGTTTATTAACAATCATAATACTGGAGTAAGCGCTAGTCCAAGCCAGAGTGGGGTCAGAGGGTCAGCCAGGCCTTGGCCTGCTGCCCCCGTACCCGGCCGACCCCTAAAGAGCCGGCCGTTGTCGCGAGTGGGTTCCCGGGTGTCACGTTAGCTTGACCCCGCCCAATCGCTCCTACCCCCGGGCGACGCCCGCCCCGAGCCCATCTGGCAAGGACAAGCACTTACCCCCGAACTGCCGCCACTCACGGCTCTATTTAAACCTCCTTAAATTAGACCGTGCCGCCAACCCCGCAAGGACCCTCTCCAGCCCCTCCTGCAAATCGTTATTGAACAAGTCCGCCCCTATCTCGGATAAGTGTGTGCCGTCGGCCCGGAACAGGCCGGTTGACTTGTAGTCAAACTCGTGATGGGTGATCTGCCATCCCCCACACTGCATCACAAACTTCCCCACCATCTTGTTCAATTTGACCCGCGGTCGGTCGATGGCCCCTCCACACTCTCCTGCACAATATGTCCGACCAAACGATCTGTACTTCTGGCCAACTGGTGAGTATGAGGGCCAGGTCGTGTTTTATTGAATTAACCAGCTTGAAGTAGCGTCGAGCGGCCAGGTCGTTGCCCCCGACGTGGAGGAGCAAGATCTGCGGCGCCCTCCTATCCCTGCCCATCACCATTAGCCGCGGGAGCAACTGAGCCCACCGCAGCCCCCAACCTCCCCCCCATACCACATTTGCCTCCTCCGTTCGCAACCCGAGGTTAGCCCCGCATGGGCGTTTGACAGCCCGCTTCTCTGCCCAGTGTATAAGCGAGTCTCCGATTATCCAAGTGGGTGCGGCGTCTGTGAAGGTATAAAGAGGATGAGGGGGTTTATCCAAGCACGCTAAATCCCAGATAATGCGGGCCTGATATAGGACCGGTATCTGTTAGACTTCCATCGCCCTATCTTTTGTATCGCAGCTACTGACAGCCCCGCGCGTGATGCCTCCGTTGCCGCCCCAATCCGGAACGAATGTGTCCCGTATTGTGCCTCTTCGAGGCCCTGGTGTCTTAGGCACATGCGGAAAACCCGCATGTACTGTAATCTAGATAACGGTACCCCGTCTGCGTGAAGGAGCAGGGGACCCTGACCGTCTGGCCTGCATGCCAAGTATTCCCTGAGCGTGCTCACTGGGCAAAATTTAGTCCCTGGTAGCCCTAGCAAAGATATCCACGCTCCCCTCCCCCGCTGGTCTGTTTTTGACCTTTTCACGTGTAGTTTGACCCACCCTTCCCCTAAGACTATGTCCTCAAACTGCATCCCTCCCTCGCCCTTGCGCGACGCGCACACCAACTCCCCAGCTCGCAGTGCTGCGAAGAAAGCCAATGCAAACGTCAGCCGGAAAAGTTTCGCCTCGAACCCCGATAGGCACACTCTGTCTGTGGCCTGCATTAAACCTTCTAATATCGCTGGTGTCACTGGCCGTCTGCTGTCATTTGTCGCCGTCCCCTTTGTTAACCCCGCTAGGACCCTTTTGATGATAAATGCCTTCGTTGGGTCCCCCTTGCCCTCTAGCTGCAAAAAGAAGGAGACCCCTGTCACTTTTTTCCCTATGGATCCTCCCGCTAAACCCCTTGCCCTTAAGTTTAGGACAAATGATAGCAAGGTCCCGAATCCCAATACGTCGAGACCCAATTCCCCTGCCAGACTTTGATAATCGCGCCACGCTGCCGAATAGGCCCGCCACGTACCCGGAGCCAGCGATGATCGTACCAACGAGGTCACTGGGTCGTCGCCAGCACCCAAAGGTCTGCCGGGCATGGACTGCCGATTAGGTCCGCCCCGGGGGCCAGTCTCCGAAACAGCGCCATCTGTAACCGGGATAAGGCATCAGCAATGTTATTCGCCACCTCCGGGACATGTCGAGCCTTGAACGCTATGTTCAATTGCAAGCATGCCAGTACGAAACAGCGCAGAAGGGACAGCACCGGCGGGGAGCGTGAGCCGAAATTGTTCACGGCTTCCACTATACCCATGTTGTCTGTCCAAAAAATTACTTGCTTATTCGCGAATAAGTGACCCCACAGGCGCACTGCGACGAGCAAGGGAAATAGTTCCAAGAACGCCAAGTTCTTAATGAGCGGCGTCCCCTGCCAGTGGGGAGGCCACCGCTCCGCGCACCATGCCCCACCAAGTAGGCCCCAAAACCGACTGACCTTGAGGCGTCTGTAAACAACTGCAACTCTGTGTTGTTGGATGGGGGACCTCGCCACAAGGTTCTGCCGTTATAATCCTTTAAAAAACGCAGCCACACCGTCAAGTCCTTTCGGATTTCGGCGGTGATGCGGATGAAGTGGTTGGGTCGTCTCACCCCGACCGTTGCTGCGGAGAGGCGCCTGGCGAAAACCCTCCCAGCCGGCATTACGCGCGCAGCAAATACTAAGTGGCCTAGCAGCGCCTGGAAGTGCCTCAATGATGTTTTCTTGAGAGCTATGAATTCGCGGAGAAGCCTGCTTAGGGCGACCAGCTTCTCCGGAGGGAGCCTGTACTCCATCGCCTCAGAGTCGATATCTATGCCCAAAAACGTAAGAGTGGTTGTTGGCCGCACCGTCTTCTCGTCGGCCAAAGGAACGCCGAACTCACGCGCCAGGGCTGAAAATTCGAACAGCCACCTAGCGCATAAGTCCGAACCCCTGGGGCCAACAAAAAGGAAGTCGTCCAAGTAGTGCATGACCCCCGCTGCCTGCACCCTCTTCCGGGCCACCCATTCTAGGAAGGTGCTAAATGTCTCGAAATAAAAACAAGAAAGCGCCCCTCCCATTGGTAAGCATAAGTCTATGTAGTACTGACCTTCGAGCATGCAGCCTAGCAAATGAAAGCACTCGGGGTGGACTGGCAAGTGTCTGAAGGCCGATTTGATGTCAGCTTTTGACATTAGAGCCCCTTCTACCATCCTTTCCACCAGCGCTGCGGCTTGATCGAAGTTCGCGTAAGACACCGAACACAACTCCCTGTCAATGCCGTCGTTTACCGACGACCCCTCGGGGTAGGATAGGTGTTGTATCAACCTATACTCCCCAGCCTCTTTTTTTGGGGACCACTCCCAATGGGGAAATCCTGAGATTAGGCAAGGGAGGGGACTCGAAGGGGCCAGCCATCCTTCCCAATTGGACTTCCTTCCAGACCTTTTTCCTAGCTACGTCACCGTGTGTCCTGACCAATTTCAAGTTCCGACTAAACTCAGATCCCGCTTGATATTCAAACGGGATCCTAAACCCCTCCTTAAACCCAGCTAAGAGTAGCTGGGCTGCTTCCCTATTGGGATACCTTGCTAGCCACGGTGCCAAATTGGCGACGATTATTGGTGTCGCTGCCCTCGCGTCCAAACTTCCGCCCTTCGCTCCTCCCCCTGCGACCGCCCTTCTTAAAACACTTTGCCTGGGCGTGGCGGCCGCCGCAAAAGGAGCAGATGTGTTGGAAACGGCAGTTGTCGTACGTGCAGTTGGACTGGTTAAACGGCCAACAGACGCCCGAGTTGGTGCGCAGCGACTGGCTAGTCCCTGGTACGTTATTCCGCCATGTCCCCCTACCTCCGGTGCCGCACCCTTGAAAGGAATCTGCCCCGCCCCCAGACACAAACTGCAGATACAGGTTGACGTCCTTGACGTTCCATGGTATCACCACCTCTTGGGCCTTTATTGATTGCCTAAAGCACTGGTCATATGTCCACCAACCCGTTCCCCCGTAAGCGTGGTGTGCTTCCTCGATCATGTCGTGATACGTAAAGAGCGAGGCGCACGCCTGGGGATCCTTCTCCCCAATTACTCCAGCCAGGATAACAAATGCCTTAGACCAATTGCGAAAGGTGTGTGGGAAAAGCCTCTTTTCCACATCCACCTTCTTCGCTTCCCCTGTCTTTGAGGACGCGGCCAACGCCTCCCTGTAGCCTGGTAGCAGAGATAATATATCTACGTACTCCCCGGCCCATATCTTGTCCTTCACCTCTTTCAGCAAGTGCAAGCCCACTGAGCTAGGTCTGGATGTATAAGAGACCTTATATGCCGCATCGGGCATCCTCTTATCCTTGGCTAGCTCCTCTGAGGCGGGTGCCGCCTGAGGGAGGGGGAGCATGGAGGATGGTGAGTCCACTAGCCCGGCCTGCCCTCCGGCCCCTAGAGGTGTGTTGTTAACCGCCTGCGGGGGAACCGCGGCCACTGCTGCTGCTGGAACTACAGGTGTCGCTACCGCTGGCGCCGCCCCCAATGCTGGCGCTACGACTGTCGCTATAGCTGGAGCTATCGCCGCTGCTGATGCGATTAGCGTTGCTAGAACTGGCGCTGCGCTTATCGCTGGTGTCACTACTGCTGGTGACTCTGCCGGTGCATGAGCATCAACAGCTGCCTCTGGAAGCAGCCTTCTTCCTTGCTTCGCGCGTCAGCCTGCAGTCTACGAAGTACATTCTGATTGATGCGCTAAGTGTCGCGGGAGTGTGATTTCAATTTGCGTGATTTAACTATGTGTTCCGTCTACTGGGTTTTTCTGTGAGTATGGGAAGTATCGAGGGTCGACGGAGGCGGATCCGATCCGGATGAAAACTGAATTGCTACTCGCACGAGGTACCGAAACTGACTGAAAGAAACATGAATTGATATGTTATCATCGATACATGGGACCTCCTGCTAACCGAAGAAGGGGCGTTAGGCCTGCTATTTGCAACCGCCCCTTTACCCCCTTCCCGCATGCATATTTGCTATACCAGCATAGTTTCCTGATCGTGCCCAGTCAGGGAGTGGGATTACCCGCACCATCCCTGGCCATGTGCTGAACAGGAAGTGGGATTACCCACACCAAACCAGAGGCATGCGGCCCTGTGCTGAACAGGGAGTGGGGGGTTACCCGTCCATAGCAGGGCCATGTGCTGAACAGGAAGTGGGGTTACCCATACAATAGCAGGGCCGTGTGTTAAACAGGAACTGGGATTACCCATACAACCGCAGGGCCGTATATTAAACAGGAAATGGGATTACCCATACGATAGAGGGAGCCAAGTGCTGAACAGGAAGAGGGATTACCCATGCCCTACCAGGGCCTGCGCTGAACAGGAAGTGAAATTAACCCCTACACGCGTTATACCTCTGCCTGCAGCATAACGCACCGTATACCCCACGTCGTCCTGAATGTAGCATGTAACGCTGGACCAATACAGCACATGACCCCCAAAGGCAGTATATACACACACCATATGCTCCACGCAATGGCCCGAAGCCAAGCATGCAGCATATACGCCATATAATCCAAACCCGTCATGTAACCGCGCATGTGGTCTATAAACATTATATTCAGAACCCAGCACGTAACCATGATTGCAGTGTATACCATATAATCCAAATACAGCACGCCACCACCACTGCGGTACCGTATACACCCCTGTAACCCAAATACCGCACATTATAACACTGACTGTAGCATATATACCCGTTATAATCCAATACGGCGCGTAACCTTGAATGCAGTATATCCACTATACCCGCCATGTAACCCACTTAAAGCACATTATAACACTGAATGCAGCATATATACACCTTATACTCCACATGCCGCACGTAACCGTGAATGCAGTATATACTCTATAAACGACCTTATAACCCTGAATGCAGCATATATACACTTTATAATCCACATACAGCACTTACCCTGAATGCGGTATATACACTATGTACGCCATGTAACCCAATTACAGCACATTACAACACTGAATGCAGCATAAATACATAGGGTGACCAGATTTCGAAAATGAAAAACCGGGACACCTTAAAAAATAATTTATTAAACAAATGACATCACGTGACACCCCCGGTTGCCATGACAACAAGACACTCTGATGCCCCTGCAGTGTTAGTGTGTATAGAGGTGGGGGTTTTGCTTGGGCCCTTCAACTCTTACAGCCAGGGCATTATTGGCCAGGAATGCCCAGTTCGGAGGGGATTACTACTTCAAAATGTGTTTGATTCGTAACAACATCAAAAAACTCTAATACCAATAACTAACAACCACAGACAATGATAATCTAAACCAGGGGGGCGCAAACTTTTTTCCCTGCGCCCCCCTGACGGCTGTCCCCTCGCTCCCGCGCCCCCCCCAACCCCAACTTACCCGCGCTCCGGCGTAATGACGTCACGTTGCCATAGCAACGTGACGTCACATGACCTCGCAGCGTCATTTTGACGCCGCGTTGCCATGGCGCCGTAGGGAGGAAGCCGCCGGAGCCACGGTAAGTTAGGTTTACAGAGGCCCTGCAGCTCCCCCGGCACTTAATTTAAGTGCCTTCGGGAAGCGCGCGGGGCCTCTGTAAACCCCGCGCCCCCCGTCGGCAGTGTCGCGACCCCCCTGGGGGTCGCGCCCCACAGTTTGCGCACCGCTGATCTAAACCATCAAATAAAATGTCTACGGCCCTTGTTCAAGCATGTTTGCGGTACTTACCAGATAAATCAGTGCCTGCAATCCACGACTGTATCCGCCTCTCCGAGTGTCTGAAAGCAATCCAGCGTTCCTGGTGTGTGGCTGAAGAGGTGAGGGACTCCCTCCTCTGAAACGGAAAAGAAGAGCAAAAAATAGAGTTGGAACATACCTATCATACAGGGATGAGAGAGAGAGACAGAGAATGAGAGAGAGACAGAGAATGAGAGAGAGACAGAGAATGAGAGACACAGAGAGAGAGAGAGAGACACAAAAGTAATGTACTGTATAACAATTATATCGTACCCCCTAGTATTCGTGTAATCATTGTCCTACACCCCCTATAACTCACGCTTTGGCAATACTGAAATGTTCTTTTGACATGCCAATCAAGCTGATTTGATTTGAGAGACAGAGACACAGAGACACAGAGAGAGACAGAGATACAGAGACACACACAGAGACACACAGAGAGAGACAGAGATACAGAGACACACACAGAGACACACAGAGAGAAACAGAGACACACAGAGAGAGACAGAGACACAGAGAGAGACACAGAGACACACACAGAGACACAGAGACACACAGAGAGAGACAGAGACACACAGAGAGAGACAGAGACACAGAGAGAGAGAGAGAGAGAGACACAGAGAGAGAGAGAGAGACACAGAGACACATAGAGAGACACAGAGACACACAGAGAGAGACAGAGACACACAGAGAGAGACAGAGACACACAGAGAGAGACAGAGACACAGAGAGAGAGAGAGAGAGACACGGGCCTATTTAGTAAGCGTTGATAAGGCTGCGTCTATAGTATTTCAGACGGAGGGAAGGCACACACGCTGCAATACACTTGCTGAAGCCTGAGCTTTTTTATGGCTTTGCAGGGTATGCTTCGGGCGCGATTTGGGGGCGTGGCAATGAATATTTGGAGGCGTGGCAATAACGTTCCGGCGCGGACGTCACTTCCCTACCTCACATCCCGATCCACCGGCATTTTTTCAGATGCAGCATCTGAAGCACTGTGCAGACAAGAAGAAAAATGCACACAATGCGCACCAGAGATTAAAATATAGTAAATTATTTATTAATAAAACAAGAAATAACCGTGGGGGATCCAACCCCACCTCAGTACATATGCGTCACAGAGTTTGTGAGTTTGTTATTTTTATCTTGTCCAGGAAATGAAATTGTTAAACCAAATTTACACATGGAGCGGGCGCTTTCTCTTCTTTTTTTTGTTTAGATATCTATCGAGGAGGTGGTTGTTTCCCTGAAGAGAGCTGCCAGGGCTCCAGAGGACGCCCGAATTGGATCCTTTTATGATTGAGTTATAACATAGCTATTAGAGCTAGGTTTCTGGACTTTTATTGTGTTTAGGCATAGTGTTTATTATTATTTTATTACAGCTACTTTTTAGTAATTGCACTGTTATTAATTCTGGCCACTATTTCTGACTGCCATTATAATCTCTCTCTAGCGACAACCAGATTGCTATATCAGCTATATTATTTATTGGTTATACCAGGGGAGCACAAACTTTTGCAGCTCGCCCCCCTGCCTTCCCTCTGTTGGTGCTCGCGCCCCCCCCCCCCTTACCTTGATGCGGCGTTACGTGACCTGAAGCGGCATTTGACGAGGGTGACGTCACATGACCCCGCGGCGTAATTTAACACCGCGTTGCCATGGACACGAGTGACGCCGGCAGAGTCAAGGTAAGTAATAGCATTGCAGAGGCCTCACGTGATCCCCCGGCATTTAATTTTAATGCCTCGAGGAAGTGCGCGGGGCCTCTGCAACCGCCCGCGCCACCCCCCCCCGAAAAATCTCCCCCCTTTGCGCACCTCTGGGTTATACCATATATATGGTCCTGTTTTTAGGACCGAAACGTTGGTGTTTTGTGCCTGCTTCACTAATACAATTCTTTTTGCTAACAAGTGTGCTGTCTCTTCCTTGCTGTGCCTGCTTTGGATTCCCTGGATTCTCTGGTCTGCCTGGTAAGGAGCCTTTGATTATATATATATATATATATATATATATATATATATATATATACACACACACACACATATAAACACACACACGTGTATGTGTGTATAAAACAGACTATATATATACATATAGTATGATATATATATATACATACTATATGTGTATGTATATAAATATATAAATATATATATATATATACGACTATTAAGGTTAAAGATAATGGTGAAAGACAGGGTTGCAGACCTGTCTAAGACATGCAAATGAATATACAGGAATATTTACAATATATATATATATATATATATATATATATATATATATATATATATATATATATATATATATATATATATATTGCGCGCACACACACATATAACGTTTTATCCAACTTTTTCATTTATCATTTGTAGAGAAAATGAACATTGTCGCCAGAAGCGCTATTTTTTCAAAATGTAACATCTCTACTAGTGTAAAATGATACTTCATATAAAGCAGGTTATGGGACCCAGTATAAAATGACTATAATGTCTCTTATCACATCCCAGTATATGGATACTTTCTATTATCACAAGCTGCTAACATGTGACAGGGCTCAGTGTCTGAGCCCAGAATGTGACATACTGAACATTCTCATTCTAAATTTCAAAAAATATTGTGTTGATTTCTGACCTGACTGCCGTGGTTACAGCTCAACCACTCTGTTCTACTGCATGTCACCACTTTCTGCCACAACCAGCTGACGGTGGATCTGCAAGGAGTTCAACGCTCATTGGCATCACATCTGTGGCTTGGTTAACGTATCATTTCTCCAGCTTTTTATTGTATTGTTTTGAAGTAGATTATATTTATTTAGTTGAATAGATATTTATTTAGTTTAATAGATATTTATTTAGTTAAATAGATTATATTTGTAAGTTTAATAAGTTATATTTCTTAGTTTAATAAGTTATATTTCTTAGTTTAATAAATTATATTTCTTAGTTTAATAAGATATATTTGTTAGTTTAATAAGTTATATTTCTTAGTTTAATAAATTATATTTCTTAGTTTAATAAGTTATATTTCTTAGTTTAATAAATTATATTTCTTAGTTTAATAAGTTATATTTCTTAGTTTAATAAGTTATATTTGTTAGTTAATAGATTATATTTGTTAGCACAGTAGATTATATTTACTAGTATTTAAGTCTCCCCCTCAGTGCCCCATTAGGACCCGTGTGCATATTTCACATCTTTTCGGAGTCGCTTATTTTTTAGACCCTCGGAGCCGAAACCTAAAGGGGTCAGCTAAGAAAGTTCGGATCAAGAGGAGCCGCACAGTTTAAAGACAGAACATTTCCAAGGGAGATGGAGACAATTTGGGTAAGATCTGATTAAAGGACAACCTTTGGGGAAGGAAAGGGTGACGCGGGAGTGTAAGAGTGGGGTGAGAGAGCAAGGTGGTGTGTCAGATTGGGGCAGAGCAAGAGAACGCAAAAATGATGGGGATTTGCTGCACACCAAAAAAAACAATTAGTCATACTTTTACCGGTGCCCCTTAGTCTCAGGGAAGACCGGCATTTCGTCCAATGAATACAATATGATTGATGGAAAAGGGCACACGGATTTGAATAAAAAAAGATAATTTATTGTGCCACAGACTACAATGTTTCGGCTGCTGGCCTTTCTTTGCTGGATTTAGTGGGTTTAGCCACTTTACCGAGAAAGGCAGCAGGCTGAAATGTTGTTGTCTATGGCAACGCAAGAGAAAACAGGTTGGGGGGGTGGGTTCTCGCAAGGTCGCCGACCCATGGGTGAGTGTCCCCGGTGGCAACTAGTCCTGGACCCCGGGAAAGCTGTCTGTGGCCCATACAAGCTGAGTAATATGTAGAAAGGACACATGTATGTTCAGAATGAGTTAGCATGGTATTTTGAGAGGCATCATAGCAGGTCAGTGCAAGTCAGTGCAGAGCACTGCAAGGTCAGTCAATATGAGGAAGGGTCCGATGGAGGAGTTGGAGGGTCCCAGAATATCTCTTAAAGCAAGGGTGTGCAAATCGAGGGGTGCAACATTTTCTTGGGGAGGAGGGGCTCGGCGCTTACAGTGGCCCCTCGCTCTTCCCCACAGCATTTAAATTAAATGCCGGAAATCGCGCGCAAGGCCTCTGTAAGTTCCCTTTCCTTGTCTCCGGCGGCTTCTGGAGACAGCAACGTGGCGTCACATGATGTGGCATTACCATAGCAACGTGATATCACATGACGTCGTTACATCAGAACGTCGGAGACAAGGTGGGGAGGGTGGAGGGGGGAGCAGGGGAAAAAGGTTGCGCAACCCTGTCTTAAAGCATTGTCTTGCATACAGATCAGAGGCGAAGAATGGATATGGATATCCGATGTGAAGGAGGAAATAATACTGAGATCACTACCGCTAAGACCGATTCGATGGAAGAAGGTGAGTGATGAAATAGCCGTCACTGTGTAACTCTTCCAATTACCTGCAACTTCATGCAAAGAAATAGCAACGCTTGTTTTTAACGCATTAAGCGCCTAATGGGGAATTCAACTGCTGAGAGTTTAAGGGAGTTACTCACCAAACTCAGCGACGTTTCTGTGTCTCTGTGATAACTCCCCCAGGACATGCTTGAAAACCAGAGGTAACTCAATGTATTTTTGATAAATAGAAACATGACCTTCTGGGGAGGGGTATATAATGGGTACTGGGCCTGGTGAGGTGGGTATAACGGGTTCTGGGCCTGGTGAGGTGGGTATAACGGGTACTGGGCCTGGGGAGGGGCATATAGCAGGGTACTGGGCCTTGGGAGGGTTGTATAACTGGGTACTGGGCCTTGGGAGGGTTGTATAACTGGGTACTAAGCCTGGGGAGGTGGGTATAACGGGTATTTGCCCTGTGGAGGGCGGTATAACGTGGTATTGGGGAGGGGGTATAAGTGGCACAGGAGCTCTTGCGATACAGAGTATCACTGTCCCTGGTTACAAACACTTCATGTCTCCTGCAGATCAGGACACGCACGAAGGTGGTGCCCTTTGTGCCACCAGACGACGAGGCGGGCTACGAGGCGGACGACGAGGCATACGATAAAGCGGGCGTCAAGTGGTGCGAAGAGGTGGGCTACAAGGCGGCCGATGAGGCAGACGACGAAGCGGATGTCAAGTCTGGCGACGTGGTGGACGATGGCCTAGGAGAATACGAGCGGTGTGGACGGATCTGCTGCTTCACCTTTTTTAGGCGGAGGAGAAGACCCCGGGAGCAGGTAGCAGAATACGAGAGGTGCGGACAGATCTGCTGCTTCACCTTTTTTAGGCGGAGCAGCAGACCCCGGGAGCAGGTAACAGAGGAGCCAGGGCGTAGATCCAGGGGTATTCTAGGGGCCCTGAGAAGTTGGTTTGACCGCAGGAGAGGCAGATAAGATCAGGAAGGCTGCGGGAGGGGCAGGTACTAGAGGGAGATTGGGATATTGGGCGTGAGAGGGTGAGAGAGAACAAGGAGCAGGGCCGGAGCACGGGTTTCATGCGCCCCAGGCGAAACTTAAAATTTGTGCCCCAGTTGTATAAAAAATAATAAGATAAATAAAATAATAAAATAAACAGTGGCGTAGCTATCGGGGCTGCAGGGGGTGCGACCGCACCCCAGCGCGACGCAAAATAAAAATAAAAGGGCGCCAAAATACTGGATAAAAAAAAGAATAATAATTTTTAAAAAAAGATAAATAAATTAGAAATAATAAGAGGAAAAAATAATAATGATTATTAATGCGCCCCTAGGACCTTTGCGCGCTAGGCGACCGCCTAATGGCCGGCCGGCCCTGCGAGGTATGCGGGAGGAAAAGGGGTGAATGGGATAGATATGCAGGGGGATGGGGGAGCAGGTGAGTTATACACAGGGGCACAAGGGCCCCATCACCCGCATCTCTATATACTGAGTGTGCCCCTGTGTATAACAACGCTGATCTGTGCTGTTCCATCTGATCTCACTGTGCAGTGATCCAGGGACCATCCGATCGCCATTTAATGGGGTCAGGAAGGAATTTTTTTCCCCCATTGCACAGCAGGGGTTATGTTTCGCCTTCCTCTGGATCACAGCAACAAACAGCCCTTTGTGCATGAATTATCAGTGAGATCTTTATACACCCTGCATTGGTCTTCACCCCTTTGCTGCCGGAGGGGCCTGCAGTGCATTGCTCTGCGTGTTACTATATCGCTCTGCAATGTGCTGCAGGCCCCTCCCAGCAAAGAGATTAATTATTTAAATAAAATACTCTCTTTAATCCAACCTATGTGTAGTGTCTTTTCTATCCGTTGTATCTATTGCTAACAGCTCAGTGATTCTTCCCCAGGTCGCTGCACTAGTGTCACACTGCCAAGCCGGGTGTGATGGAGATTTATAGGGTCACATATACACTTCTGCCAAAACACGAGTGCAAACAGGAACCCCTCTGATCTGTCATATCTTTTATAACACAAAACGGTATCTAAAAAGGTAAAAAGAACATACATGGGATTCTGCTACAAATATCTCTCTAATTACAAACCAATTAGCAAATCATTCAGATTAGAGTCGAGCGAAAAGAAAGGGTTAAGTATCTCATGTACAGTATATGCAGTGTAGGCTGTTCTGCGCATTACATGCAGGGGACAACTTTTAGGGGATATAAGTAATGCTGATCTCAGAGCTGACCGGCTCTACCGGCTGACCTGCTCTACCGGCTGATCTGCTCTACTGGCTGACCGGCTGACCTGCTCTTCTGGCTGACCGGCTGACCTGCTCTACTGGCTGACAGGCTGACCGGCTCTACCGGCTGACCGGCTTCCCTTCTTCCAGCTAACTGACCTGAATTGTGGCCCCTGTATCTCCCAATTAAACGTTTTATTGGCATATTCTTGTTTGATTCGTTCTATACAGACATTTTCTATACATTCATTGTGGGATTTGATAACATCTGTAAGATCTCTCAGAACATCACATTCTGTACGTTTGTGCTGAATATTTTTCCATTCTCAATTTACTTAGGGGCCTATGCAGAGAGCAGCGCTGGAAATAATGGGAATTGGTAATAAATTGTACCTGTAATGGCGTGATTTTATCTCCATATGCAGAAAGGTCAGAAAACTGCATTTAAAATCATGCTTGATTATGGAGAGTTTCAACCGGCGAGATGCGCGCTGGTGAAACATGTTGTAAAAAAAGCGCGTTTTTTTTTTTCTTTTCACTCTCGCCGGTGAGCTCCAGTTTCCTGCCAACTTTTGTTGGCGGAGCTAATTGTAGAATTTCTCTCCATTTTAATGGCGCGAACAGCCCCTAGATGGCGATCGTACCTTTCTGCATACGGCCCTTTTCAAAACTGGCGAGATTTTGGTTCTCGCCAGCCGTGCGGCGAGTTCTACTTAAAAAAAAAAAAAAATGGCGCTTTTTACTCAACTCGCCATTTCCAACCTTATTATAGCCATATAGCGCTAAAAAACGCCGAAATTTCCGTTCGCGCTGCTCTCTGCATAGGCCCCTTAATATTAGTTTTTGGCTTCAATTATTTATATCGAGCCCAAAATACCTTTATACAGAATGCTGTTCCCTTTATCCCACAAATGCTGCTTCATTAAAGCCCAGGGGTGGCACTTTGTGCATTCTCAGACTTTTAGGCAACATCCCTAATTTCCAAAAGTGGGATAAAATCTGTGCATATTTAAATGGTTAATTTTTCCATTTTTCCATTGTGACAAAATATAAATTTTCTCACTCAGACTCCTAAATCCCTCCCCAAATATATCCGTTTCACATAAAAGTGTGTGCGCGTCTCCTTCCGCCTAACTGGCACGTCGTCCTTACGGGCGCCACTCCATGTAACTCCACGCTGCCCTCCAGTGGCAAAAGAAATAAGATACATTTACTATACTCGTCTGGCAGCTGCTCCCGTATAAGGTGGGTAACTCTGTATTAGGGGTCTTGGTTAGAGTATATTTTATACTTATGTCGGATAGATGAGGAATTAATATTCCTAACGGGTTATTGTGAGAGGCCTTAGATCTTATCCTATATGCACGCAGCCCTCGCCTCTCTGACCTTGAACACGTACTTCAATCTGATTTTTTGAGACTTGAAACTGGATTTCCCAAAACAAACTGATTTTAAACACTGACAAGACTGTAACAATGGTATTTGGGACCAGAGCTAAATTGCTAAAGCTGCCAATGACAGAGCTTCAGATAAAAACCAGCTCTAATACCATCCTAGCCCCTGTTACTGGTTTGAAATATCTGGGCATATAGTTCAACTCCCATTTAACATTTGGGTTGCACATTGATACCCTGACATCCAAATCCTATGCCAAACTAGGTGTACTTTACAGGAACAAATCCTCCCTAAGGCCCTCATGCAGTAATCGCCTACAGCGATTCAGTAAGCCCAGAGAACCTGGCGATTAGAGCAAAAATAACCGTTTTTTGTTTTGCCGGAAAATAAATAAATAAATAAAATCTGCAGACGCGCGGTGATAAGCCACTTTTCGGCACTGATCGCCAGTTTTTCAAACACGCTCAATTCTATAAGCCCTGATCAGCTTATTGCGGCTGATCGCCACTTTAAAATTGCTGTTTCTTCTCCAAATTGTCCCGCCACAAAAGTTGGCAAGAAGGTGGGGTGAAGCTGCGATGAAAATAACATGCATGTGTCCCAGAGCTGATATCCATTAATATCAGCACCAGAGACCCCCGGCATGAATCCCATGCATAAAAAATGCATTTACAGGCAACTTCATTACCGCCAAGGCAATGAAGGGGTTATACACCCGTGCCAGGCTTATTGTGGGTAGCGGGGGTGGCAGAAGGTGGTATTTGGCCCTGGCTGGGTGTTTAGGCCTTGCCAGGGGGTTGGGGGATGACTTAACCTCTTCTTTAACTTAGCGGTTAATACCGCTAAGGTAATGAAGGGGTTAACCCCTCCCACTACCCCCCCACCCGGTAGGCCTAAACACCCATCCTTGGGGCCAATACCCCGTTCACCCACCCCCGCTACCCTCAATAAACACAAATACACATAACAGCCCCACTGGCCACCTCCTAGGTCCCTATTAAACCATTACAATATTCATAAAACCATTATTTTGTTTACACCCAGGATTATTACATGGGGTTAGGGCTATGTTATTCAGTGAGGGGTTGTATGTTTGTATTCGTAGGGACAGGCAAGGCCGGAGCCAGATGGGGTTCTCCTGCCTCTGTCCTCCCTGTCTCCTGACCCTTCCTGTAGCCGGACAAAGAAGAAGAAGCAGGCACACGGTCTTACTCAAAGGAGGTTTAATATGCCATAAAGTCCAACGTTTCGGCAGTCAAGGTGAAGGCTACAAACACAAGAAACAGTCACAATATATACCACCCCCCTGATACTCACCCCTCCCGGCTCTGCCACATAACCAGGATGCTGACGCCCACCTGATGACGTCAGAGCTACCATATGGCGCGCCCTAGTGACGTCAGACGTCTAGGTCTAAATCCCTGGCAATACAGCATAGAGCTGTCTTGGAGGACTGCAGCCACAGCCACACATGGGGGAGTGTTCAGTCTGGGGAGAGGTGTGGCTGTGGCTGCAGTCCTCCAAGGCAGCTCTATGCTGTATTGCCAGGGATTTAGACCTAGACGTCTGACGTCACTAGGGGGCGCCATATGGTAGCTCTGATGTCATCAGGTGGGCGTCAGCATCCTGGTTATGTGGCAGAGTGGGGTGGGGTTGCATCCCTTGTTTTTATGACTTTCTAATAAAGATAGATTTCTGCCAGACCTGCCTCTTCTCTGGATCATGGTGCGCTGCACTTTCTCTAGGGTATGGGAGACTGCCTGACGGGTGGCTGGGTTATGGGAGACTGCCTGACACTTTTATGGGAGACTGCTGACACTTGGGTGGGTGGGTGGGTGGGTTATGGGAGTCTGCCTGACACTTGGGTGGGTGGGAGACTGTCTGACACTTGGGTTGACTGCCTGACACTTTGACTGCCTGACACTTAGACTGCCTGACACTTGGGTGGGTGGGTGGGTGGGAGACTGCCTGACACTTGGGTGGGTGGGTGGGAGACTGCCTGACACTAGACTGCCTGACACTTGGGTGGGTGGGTGGGAGACTGCCTGACACTTGGGTGGGTGGGAGACTGCCTTAAACTTGGGGGGGTGGGTGGTAGACTGCCTGACACTTGGTGGGTGACTGCCTGACACTTGGGTTGACTGCCTGACACGTGGGTGGGTGACTGACTGCCTGACACTTGGGTGGGTGGGAGGGAGACTGCCTGACACTTGGGTGGGTGGGAGGGCGACTGCCTGACACTTGGGTGGGTGGGAGACTGCCTGAAACTTGGGGGGGTGGGTGGTAGACTGCCTGACACTTGGTGGGTGACTGCCTGACACTTGGGTTGACTGCCTGACACGTGGGTGGGTGACTGACTGCCTGACACTTGGGTGGGTGACTGACTGCCTGACACTTGGGTGGGTGGGAGGGAGACTGCCTGACTCTTGGGTGGGTGGGAGGGAGACTGCCTGACACTTGGGTGGGTGGGAGGGAGACTGCCTGACACTTGGGTGGGTGGGAGACTGCCTGAAACTTGGGGGGGTGGGTGGGAGACTGCCTGACACTTGGGTGGGTGACTGCCTGACACTTGGGTTGACTGCCTGACACGTGGGTGGGTGACTGACTGCCTGACACGTGGGTGGGTGACTGACTGACACGTGGGTGGGTGACTGACTGACACGTTAGACTGCCTGGCACGTGGGTGGGTGGGTGACTGACTGCCTGACATATGGGTGGGTGACTGACTGACACGTGGGTGACTGACTGACACGTGGGTGAGTGGGTAAGTGGGTTGGTGTCTGTATACATTCTGTCACTGATACACACAGACACTGGGAGGGGGCAGTCACACACACACTGGGGGGGCAGTCACACACAAACACAGAATGGGAGGGGGGCAGACACACACACACAGAATGGGAGGGGGGCAGACACACAAACACACAGAATGGGAGGGGGGCAGACACACACACACACAGAATGGGAGGGGGGCAGACACACACACACAGAATGGGAGGGGGCAGACACACACACACAGAGAATGGGAGGGGGGCAGACACACACACACACACAGACTTGGAGGGGGCACTTACACACACTGGGAGAGGGGCATCACACAGTGGCAGGGGGCAGACAGACACACACACAGACTGGGAGGGGGCAGTCACACATACACACAGACTGGGAGGGGGGCAGTCAAACATACACTGGGAGGGGGGCAGTCACACACACACAGACTGGGAGAGGGGCAGTCACACACACACAGACTGGGAGGGGGAGGGCAGTCACACACACAAACAGACTGGGAGGGGGAGGGCAGTCACACACACAAACAGACTGGGAGGGGGGACAGTCACACACACACACTGGGAGGGGGCAGTCACACATACACACAGACTGGGAGCGGGGCAGTCAAACATACACTGGGAGGGGGGGCAGTCACACACACACAGACTGGGAGAGGGGCAGTCACACACACACAGACTGGGAGGGGGAGGGCAGTCACACACACAAACAGACTGGGAGCGGGGGCAGTCACACACACATAGACTGGGAGGGGGGCAGTGACACACACACAGACTGGGAGGGGGGTAGACACACACACACACTGGGAGGGGGCAGTCACACACACACTGGGAGGGAGGGGCAGTCACACACACACAGACTGGGAGGGGGCAGTCACACACACACACACACACACACACACTGGGTGCGGGGGCAGTCACACACACACTGGGAGGGGGGCAGTCACACACCCACACTGGGTGGGGGGCAGTCACACACCCACACTGGGTGGGGGGGCAGTCACACACACACTGGGAGGGG
The DNA here is from genome assembly GCF_040206685.1 of Ascaphus truei. Lineage (NCBI taxonomy): Eukaryota > Metazoa > Chordata > Amphibia > Anura > Ascaphidae > Ascaphus > Ascaphus truei. The sequence goes on from NW_027457046.1 coordinate 105,607, forward strand.
AGGCAGTCACACACACTGGGAGGGGGGCAGTCACACACACTGGGAGGGGGGGCAGTCACACACACACTGGGAGGGGGCAGTCACACACACACTGGGAGGGGGGGCAGTCATACACACACTGGGAGGGGGGGCAGTCATACACACACTGGGAGGGGGGCAGTCACACACACTGGTAGGGGGGCAGTCACACACACTGGGAGGGGGGCAGTCACACACACACACACAGACTGGGAGGGGAGGCAGTCACCCACACAGACTGGGAGGCGGGCAGTCATACCCACACACACTGGGAGGTGGGGCAGTCACACTTGCACAGACTGGGAGGGGGGCAGTCATACACACACACACAGACTGGGAGGGGAGCAGACACACACACACAGACTGGGAAGGGGGCAGTCACACACACACAGGCGACATGGGGCTTACCTGTAGTGCCACCGTAGGGAGCCAGAAGTAGTGAGGCTTTTTTCCAGTCTGCCGGCAGTTTCAGTTGCCAGCTGTGAGCCTTCCTTCTGGTGAACACACACACACACACACACACACACACACACACACACACACATACACACACACACACACACACACACACACACACACACACACTACATCCGTCCCTGATACTAAGCCCCGCCCCCGGCATATCCTAACCTCCAACCAATCCCCTGCTTCTACTCTAAAGCCCCGCCCCCGGCATCCTGCTATTGGGGAAAAAAAAAAATACGGCCGCCGCATCCTCCACACGCTGCCGCCTCCGCGCACCGCCGCATCCTCCTCACGCTGCCGCCTCCGCGCACCGCCGCATCCTCCTCATGCTGCCGCCTCCGCGCACCGCCGCCGACTCGCGCTCGGTACCAGTCACCAGGGGCAAAACCCGGGACATTTCCGGGACGGACTGTCAACCGGGACAGCACAGAAAAAAACGGGACTGTGCCGGCAAAACCGGGACGAATGGTCACTCTATAAATACACCTTATACTCCACATGCAGCACGTAACCGTGAATGCAGTATATACTCTATATACGCCATGTACCCCAATTACGACACCTTATAACCCTGCATGCAGCAAATGTACACCTTATAATCCACATACCGCACTTAACCCTGACTGCGGTATATACACTATACCCGCCATGTAACCCAATTACAGCACATTACAACACTGAATGCAGCATAAATACACCTTATACTCCACATGCAGCACGTAACCGTGAATGCAGTATATACACTATATACGCCATGTAACCCAGTTACAGTACATTGTAACGGCGAATGCAGCACCTATACACACCCTATCGTACAGAACGTAACTACGAGTGCAGTATACACACTATATACACCATGTCACCCCATTAAAGCCCATTGTAACTTCGGATGCGGTATATACACACCCCCTATAATCCAAATACAATATACGCCATGTAACCCAATTACAGCCAATTGTACCTCAAATGCAGCTCGTATGCCTTATAACCCGAATACAATGCATTATAACCATACCCCGAATACAACGCATTATAACCATACCCCGAATACAACGCATTATAACCATACCCCGAATACAACGCATTATAACCACACTGAGGTGTATACACTTTATTCCCCACATACAGCCCGCTGTCACTACGAATGCGGTATGCAGCGATACCCACGGCCATTCTAGCATTGATCATAACTTTATCCAATGTTGAAAGAAATCAATTACAGCACATTATACCACTGCCATGTAACCCCACTAAGTGTCCCGTGCTCCAACCCCGGGGGGGGGGGGGGGTTGGGGGATACCCACGGCCATTCTGTTGGGGGAACCGTCGTGGCAAAAAAACGTGGGGGGTTGTTGTGCCTCTCCTCGTCCTCCCTCTGGCCCCCCCCTCCCCAGCCGCAGAGGCTGATGGAGGGTGAGCCACGTGGCAAGGGAATCCCCCCTGGCTATTCCCTGGTACCGGCAAGGGGATCCCCCCGTTCCCCGGAGGCCCCCCCTCCCCGCCCGCCAGCTACCAAGGCTGATGGAGGGAGAGCCACGCGGTAAGGGGGATCCCCACTAGCTATCCCTTGGTCCGGCAGGCGGATCCCCCCCCCTTCGCCGGAGGCCCCCCCCTCCCCGCCCGCCGAGCAGGCCAGCCACGGAGGCTGAGGGAGGGAGAGCCGCGCGGTAGGGGGATCCCCCGTGGCAGCACTCCCCGGCCGCCTCGCAACTATCCCCTGGACAGCCATAGCAGAGGCGGAGGGGGGGGATGCTGCGATCGGGCCCAAAGGGAGACTACAAACTCACCTGGAGGAGAGGAGAGGACACTAAACTTCTCAGCAGACCGGGAACAGAATGGAAGATTCAGCTCCCGGCTGCCTCTTTTGTACTGACCTAGGCCTGCCCCCCCCCCCCCCCCCAGGGGGGGCCGCGATGGCGGCCCAGAGATCCCAGGGAGGTGAGGGGGGAGGGGGCTTGCCCCCTGGTCATGGGCTTCCCTTGCCTAATTGGCTGGAGGGATTGCTTCTGCAGGGGGCCAAGCTTTATATATTATGTGTATAGACTCTACCGCGCTGGGAGTCCGTCGCCGGACCTGATAATCAGCCCTTCCCCGCTCACCATTTGTCCCGGCACTTAGCTGCTCCCAGCTCTTTGTCACGACCCTGCATTTCTCTGCAGACAACGCAGCTAAGTGAATTACTGTGCCTGCATGCAAAGAAATGCTAAAACACACATTACATTACTGGCTGCCTTTCTAAGGCCGTGTTCGGGGTGGCTGCTACGCGACGCGTGCGTGCGCACGTCCGTCGCAATTTTAGATTGTTTGGTGGGAGTGTTCAAACTGAAAACTCCACCGGCGGTAAAGTGCAGCGTTGACGCCGCTGTAACCAGAAATGATATTTGGGGCTGCAGTCGCATCACGTGAGCTGGTTCAGCGAACCAGCTCCGTGACACGTTCCCCCCGCCAAGCCCCCAAATGCCGCGACCCGACTCCTGCAGCCTGAACACAGATCGCCAGGATGCAGGAGCACGCGGGGGAGGTGCGCGTGGACGCACGCTGCCGCAGCAGCCACGCTGAACTCAGCCTTACTGTATGGGGAAAAGGCTACACTCTAACATGGGGCATAAAGTGCTTTTCTACATATATATAGCCTGGCCTTCGGCATCTATTGCTAATTCTGGGCCTTTCCTCTGTCAGTCCTGTTAGAACAGGCAGTGGAAAGGTTAATTCCTTCAGTTAGCCTGTTTGCATTTCAGCTCTGAGTATAGTAGCAATATTCAGGGGCAGGCCTAAGCAACCTTTGAGCATGTTAATCCAAAGGGTGGATATGGGTTGGAACACCCCCTGATGTGTGTGAGCCAATCGGAATCCAGCTTTGAGTTGTAATGATTCAAAGCTAGAGACACTCCCGGAGCGGAGGGGGGGAGGAAAGGGGAGCGGAGGAGGGGGGGGGAAAGGGGAGCGGAGGAGGGGGGGGAAAGGGGAGCGTTGGAGGGGGGGGAAAGGGGAGCGGAGGGGGGGGGAAAGGGGAGCGGAGGGGGGGGGAAAGGGGAGCGGGGGGGGGGAAAGGGGAGCGGAGGAGGGGGGGGAAAGGGGAGTGGAGGGGGGGGAAAGGGGAGCGGAGGGGGGGGGGAAAGGGGAGCAGAGGGGGGGGGGAAAGGGGAGCGGAGGGGGTGGTGGAAAGGGGAGCGGGGGGAGAAAGGGGAGCGGGAGGGGGGAGAAAGGGGAGCGGGAGGGGGGAGAAAGGGGAGCGGGAGGGGGGAGAAAGGGGAGCGGGAGGGGGGAGAAAGGGGAGGGGGGGGAGAAAGGGGAGGGGGGGGAGAAAGGGGAGGGGGGGAGAAAGGGGAGGGGGGGGAGAAAGGGGAGGGGGGGGATCGACACACTGCTTGGACAGTTAAGGCAGGTGTCATTACGTCCCTCATAACGCACACACAAAAAACGTCTGCTACAGCCGTGTATAACGCGGGGGAACTCTTCCCTAACTCCTCCTGTTGTCACCCTTCAAATCCCGGCACCAAACTTGGGCGCAAAGACCTTGCAACAATTTGCCTCGCTACATCACCCCCTTGGCCTAATAAACATGCTATTACTATTAGTTCACAATAGCCCAAGGAAGGGGGGTTACATTTGTTGGGCGATCTGATTGAAAAACACAAAGCCCCCCCCCCGTTCCCCGTGACTCGCGGCTCGCCCCCCCACCCGTTCCCCGTGACTCGCGGCTCGCCCCCCCACCCGTTCCCCGTGACTCGTGGCTCGCCCCCCCCCCTCAGTTCCCCGTGACTCGCGGCTCGCCCCCCCCCCCCCGTTCCCCGTGACTCGCGTCCCCCCCCGTTTCCCGTGACTCGCGGCTCCCCCCCCCCCATTCCCCATGACTCGCCCCCCCCCCCCGTTCCCCGTGACTCGCGCTCCCCCCCGCCGGCGCCCACTTGTCCCCCGATGTGCCGTCCGGCTGAGTGAGGCGTGCAGCCGGCGGCAGGAAGCACCCTGTGTGGGCCTGTGTGGGCCTGTGTGGGCCTGAGGCGCGAGGCTGCGCGCCTGAAATGGGAGAGTTACTGGCGCCATAAGCTGAGGCGGGACGCGCAGTTACTTACCTGAGGGGGAGGTAGCGCCGGGGAGGTAAGGAAGCGGCTGGGGTAGGAGGGCCGTGCTTCCCCTCCGTCTGGAGCCGGTGCAGGGCGGCGCACGTGATGGGGGGGATGGACAGAGGGGGGGGTGGTGTGTGTGTGTGTGTGTGTGTGTGTGTGTCCTGTCTGTATATGTGTATGTGTCCTGTCTGTCTATCTGTGTCCTGTCTGTGTATCTCAGTGTGTGTGTGTGTATCTGTGTGTGTCTCAGTGTGTGTGTATCTCAGTGTGTGTGTGTGTATCTGTGTGTGTCTCAGTGTGTGTGTATCTCAGTGTGTGTGTGTGTGTGTGTGTGTATCTGTATGTGTCTCAGTGTGTGTGTATCTTTGTGTGTGTCTCAGTGTCCTGCCTGTGTGTGTCTCCGTGTCCTGCCTGTGTGTGTCTCCGTGTGTGTGTGTATCTCTGTGTGAGTGTATGTGTGTGTCCGGCCAATGAGAGGTGTGCGGGGGCGGGCCAAGGGAGCCAATGGGATTGCCGCTAGGGACACAGGGGACACAGGGAGACACATACAGACACGGCCACAGAACACTTTCACAAATAGATAGATAGATAGATAGATAGATAGATAGATAGATAGATAGATAGATAGATATACACACACTATTAAGGTTATGGTGGGTAAAAAAGTGACAAAAACCCTCCACAGTAAAGCATAAAGCAACTGTAAATATTACTGTATGTTCATTTGCATGTCTTAGACAGGTCTGCAACCCTGTCTTTCCCCATTGTCACCCAGCATACAGCGCTTCCACTGCAGCAAGGGATTCTGGGAAATGACATGCAAATGAGCACTCAGTGCCACCTTTTGTCTCAAGCTCGTATTACACAAGCCAATCCTCAAGCCAATGCACACTGTTTTAAACACAGCTTTTAGACAGAGGCTGGGATGAGATGCAAAGCCATTAAACCCACTCACAGACATGTTTCAACCTTTTTTTTTTTAACTTTTTTATTCAACAACTTTTTTAAGTTTACAGACTTTTTGGGAAACCAAAAAAACACACCATAGTGACAACAGTCACCCAACATTAGAAAGACACCAAAACATAATATATTTACATTTTCTTCCTTCATCCTTCAGATATATACAAACACAAAGATAAACTTTTCAGAAGGATAAAAAAAAACATAACTTTACGAAAAAACCCTATAACCAAAACATCATACAAAGATAAGAACCATATACTTCAAGATTCTTTCATTTAAAAACAAAAACCCTTTCTCTATTCTCATGTGATGCGATCATCTGATTTAATTCTTTCTCCATACGTTCCAAACCTCTCTTACATTCCTCTAACTGGAATCCAGACATCACACTTTTTTCATACCCGTCCCTTGCCTCTTTCACATCCCAATATCTCCGCCCAAATCCCCTCGCAAGTTGATTGTGCAAAACCTCTTCCTTTGTAAGCCCTACTTCATCCTTTCCCTGGGTGCTCCTCCCCTTACTATCTCCCGCAGAATTTGCCTCTTTTGCCTGTACAATCCCTTTTTTGCCTGCCTTTTCTTCACTTTCGTTCCCACTTACTCCACTTACACTTCTCTGTATTTTAGTTCCCTCCACGCTTATCTGACTTTTTTGTGAGGACGAGCTGTTGCTCTCGCTACTCTCTTTCTTCCTCACCTCTCCCCTAGCCTCTTTTATTTTAACCCACTGTACATGCTCCTTTTTTAATTCTTCATATTGCTCTTTTGTCAGATGTTTTCTTTGGTACATCATTTTTTCCAATCTTTCTATTATCTGTTCATCACTACTACCCCCATGCTGCTTCCGGAAAATACCCACCCAAAACAGAACATCTCCCACTGCGTTCTCAAATTGTTCCATTTTCTCTTTTAGGGTTACCTTCCCTGATATTTTTTTAACTTTACTCTCTACACCCTTCTCTCTAGGCTCCACTTTACTCTGGCAATCCTTATGATCCTTTGTTTCTATCCCTTGCGAAGACTCGTTTTTGCTTCCATTAACAACAAACCCTTTACACTTACTCTTTCCCTCTTTACCTTTTCCACTCGCACCACCAGGGCCTGCCTTCTCCTCAGTTTCTTGCGCTTCCCTATCTAACTTCTTATTTTCCTCTTTTCCTTTACTCACGGTCTGTTCCTCTTCCCTACTAACGTCAATACTGGACAAATCCAGCGCACAAAACTTTGACTTCGTCACCTTATCTTGCCGTAGCTCACTCTTCCCCTCCCCATCAACTGTACAAACATCATTGTCACTTTGTAAACTTAGTTTTTGCGCCCCTTTCTTGGGTCCGGTCGTGTCCATTATTTCCACTTCCACCTCCCCCTCTATTGGGCCACTCTCTACCATTTCTTCCCTTCTTAAATCCTCCTCTTAAATCCATCCTCCTGCTGTTATAGCCGGATCAAGCCCTCCCTCTTGGGAACTCTCCATCTCACAAATTCCCTGACCCTCCACTGTCTCTTCCTCTTCTTCTAGCACACTGTCCCCTTTAGCTGTCTGGGCATATGTCCTTTTAGTGCACTGCCGTGCCAAGTGTCCTTCCTCTCCGCATAGATGGCATCTCTTAGGGACTCCACAGTTGGCTGCAGTATGTCCCTCTTCCCCGCAATTACGGCACACAATTCCCGTTTTCCTGCAACCCTCCTTTGTATGTCCATAAGTGTGGCAATGCCTGCAATATAGAGGCTGTCCCGAGTAAAACAAAAATCCTCTGTCTCCTCTGATATTGAACATGGCCGGTGGGTGTGTCACTCCTTCCGCACATGATGGATCCCGTCTCAACCGTACCCAGAAACGTCTCTTCCCGTTGAACATGCCATATGGGTTTTTAAGTTCTTCACCTCCTCTGATCATTTCACAATACTGTTTCAAAAAAGTCACAATCTCCTCTTTCCTTGCATACGGAGTGTACATGTGAAGTACAAGTGGTCTCTCCTCCAGCATAAAACTTGGAATTACCTTGATGCCATGTAAGATCGGATCACCAGACTTCTCCTTGCACTTTTCAAAAGTGCACCAAACATCCGCTACTTGATGACAGGTCAGGTCATAAATCCCCTGTGCAGGGAAATCCTGAAGGCAGAAGATCCTCTCAGTGTCCAGACCGATCAATTGCTTCAGCACCTTCTCCACTATCCACAGCAGGTTCACTCGACTTCTCTCGGTCTCCTCGATCAGGAACCGAATGGAATTGCGCATTCCAGCTTGCGATGTCATCTCTGCTCTCCCAAGCTCAGGTGCGGCACCCCAAAAGCAGCAAGGGACTTTAGCCAGTAAAGGCGATGTCCCAGGGCAAAGGTGCCGGCCCCTCACTTCCGCATCCGCTCGCTCAGAACCGCTCGCTCAGGATCACTCCTCTTAGCTCGAGATGGCGTGCCCCCCCAAAAGCAGCAGGAGTCTTTAGTCCCCGAAGGGACGATGACTCAAGGCCAAGGGGACACAGGCTCAGCTTTTTTTTTTTTTTTTTCTTTTAAAAAGTTTTATTCACATCACATATATTTACAAACAGAAAATGAGAACTTTTCCAAAAGATACTAAATCACATAATTACATTTCTTCAAAAACACATACTGTAAATACATTACTTTCTGTACAAAAAAGGTCAGAATTTATCTTGTCATTCCACAGCTTTTCCTTCTAAACACACAACAACAAAACCACTTTTCCACACCTTCAACTAACACCACCTACATTCGCATATTCTCCCTGTATATACTATTCTCATTACATTTTCTTTCTCTTTTTCCTCTTCATTTCTTTACATAATGTTATACCTCTATTTCTTTTCTAAACCTCCTTTCTTTATTTTTGCTTTCTTTTTCTGTTTTTTTCTGCTTTTCCTGCTTTTTAACATACACCCATTCCATTATTTCCTCCCCATTTACAATCCCCACAAACTCCAAAACTTTTTCCACCTCTTCCCCTGAACAAAACTCTTCTCTCCTCCTCTCCTCTTCTTTTGCTTTACAGGATGCTGCTTCTACCTCTGCTACATGTCTAATTATCCAATCGTCCTCACAGTCTTCCTCCACTAACTTTTCCCTTTCCACAGAAAGACCCTTCTTACTTCCCCTCTCAATCTCTACCTCCTCCTCTACTCTTGGCTGACATTCTTCATTCTCTTTATAATCACACAGAAAGTCACAAAATAACCTCTCCTCTGTTGTAAGCTGATATACTTCCTTCTCTTCAGACTCACACAATATTTCACTCACAAACTCCAAAACTTTTCCCGCCTCTCCTTCTTTTCCCTTTCCATCCTCACTGACATAACCTCTGAGCTGACCTTTCTCACTATTCTGCACCTGTACATTAGTCTTTTCCGGACTCTGTCTCATCATTTGTCTAGCACGATTACCCACAATTGATGACATCGTACTTGTCCTTTTTGTGCACCAAATCTCACTCTTCTTTAAACACTTTCTCGCCAAATGTCCAGACTCATAGCAAAAGTCACATTTCTTTTGTACTCTGCATTTTGCAGCCACATGACCCTCTTTACCACAGTTGTGACACACCATTCCCACCTCCCCACATCTCTCTTCCAAATGTCCATATTGTTGACAGTTCTTACATCTCTTGGGTTGGCCCCAATATTCCAAAAAGCCTTTTTTCCCACCCACCTTGAAAACAGCAGGGGGGTGCATCACTCCCCCTGCACATGCTGGGTCCGGTCTTAGACGTACGTGAAATTCCCGCTTGCCATTAAATATCCCATAGCAATTCAAAAGTTCTTCACCATCTCTTACAGTTGCACAATAATGTCTCAAAAACAAGGCTATCTCCTCCTTCTTCACAAAAGGATCATACATGTGCACAATTATGCTTCTTTCCTCCAACAAAAAACTTGGGATAACACTGATCCCCTTCATCCTCTGGTCACTCGCGTTTTTCTTGCATCTCTCATATGCACTCAAGCAGTCCTCCTCCTTGCGGAAGGTCACATCAAAGATTCCCTCTTCCTGGAAGTCCTGCAGACAGTAGACTTGTGCAATCTTCATCTCCACCAGGTCAATCAAGATCTCCTCCACGATATACTGGAGTCTCACCTGGGCTCTCTCCGCCTCAACCACCAGGAATCTGATGGTCTGCTTTCGGTTCTCCATCGCCGCCGTCTTTGTCCTCGTCATCCTGAGCTTCGGTGCGACGCCCTAATAGCAGCAGGGGGGTTAAGCCTATTATGGCGATCCCCCCAGGCAAAGGCGTCGGCCCGTCACTCTCTCTCTCTCCTGCTCACGTGCTTGTCCGCTCCTGACCGCCCCGTGCTCAAGCTGTCATGCTCCGTCTGTCCAACCGTCAAGGATCTGGTGCGGCACCCCAAAAGCAGCGAGGGGGTTTAGTCCATCAGGACGATCCCCCAAGGCCAAGGTGCCGGCACTTCACCATCTCTCTCTCTCTCTCTCTCTCTCTCTCTCTCCTTGTCCGCTCTTGATCACCTCCCGCTGCCTGAGATGGCGTACCCCCCTAATAGCAGCATGAGTCTTAAGTCCCTTCCGGAACGATGACTCAAGGCCAAGGGGGCACAGTCTCAGCTACACCGCTGTTTCGACCTTGATGGGTCTCATCAGTGTGGGGTTGGTCTTAATGGCAAAGCAGGTTTGAGACTAGACTAGGTAATCACCACTACTATTAAGGTTATGGTGGGTAAAGAAAGTGACAAAAACCCTCCACAGTAAAGCATAAAGCAACTGTAAATATTACTGTATGTTCATTTGCATGTAAAGGTAATCCCAAATTTTATGCTGGAGGAGAGACCACTTGTACTTCACATGTACACTCGGTATGCAAGGAAAGAGGAGATTGTGACTTTTTTGAAACGGTATTGTGAAATGATTAGAGGAGGTGAAGAACTAAAAAATCCGTATGGCATGTTCAACGGGAAGAGACGTTTCTGGGTACGGTTCAGACGGGATCCATCATGTGCGGGAGGAGTGACACACCCACCGGCCATGTTCAATATTAGAGGAGACAGAGGATTTTTGTTTTACTCGGGACAGCCTCTATATTGCAGGCATTGCCACACTTATGGACATACAAAGGAGGGTTGCACCAGAACGGGAATTGTGTGCCGTAATTGCGGGGAAGAGGGACATACTGCAGCCAACTGTGGAGTCCCTAAGAGATGCCATCTATGCGGAGAGGAAGGACACTTGGCACGGCAGTGCACTAAAAGGACATATGCCCAGGCAGCAAAAGGGGACAGTGTGCTAGACGAAAAGGAAGAGACAGTTGAGGGTCTGGGAATTTGTGAGATGGAGTTCCCAAGAGGGAGGGCGTGATCCTGCTATAACAGCAATGTATGAGGAGGATTTAAGAAGAGAAGAAATGCTAGCAAGTGGCCCAATAGAGGGTTTGGCGGGTTCTATAAGTGATATCGTGGAGAAAAAAGAGGAAGATCTCTTCCTGGACTCCTTGGCCCAGAAACTGGAGGTGGGGGGAGGGGAGGAGACGGGAGCAGTGCATCAGAAAGATGCGGGGGAGGGGGAAACACGGTCATTGAGTGTGGTGGAACCTAGCTGGGCGGAAAGTATGGAGTTTCAAGATGCACAGAGGGGGAGGGAAGGTCCCCAAGATGTCTTGGAGGAGGAAATGGAAATAGGAGGGAAAAAAGCTGAAAAGCGTAAAAATCTGCAAGGGATAGAAACAAAAGAAGATAAGGATAGCCAGAGTAAAGGGGAGCCTAGAGAGGAAGGTGTAGAGGGTAAAGTTGTAAAAGTATCAGGGAAAGTAACCCTAAAAGTGAAGATGGAACATTTTGAAGACGCAGTGGGAGATGTTCTATTTTGGGTTGGTATTTTTCGGAAGCAGCATGGGGGGAGTAGTGAGGAACAGATAATAGAAAGATTAGAAAAACTGATGTACCAAAGAAAACAGCTGACAAAAGAGCAGTATGAAGAATTAAAAAAGGAGCATGTACAGTGGGTTAAAATAAAAGAGGCTAGGGGAGAGGTGAGAGAGAAGGAGAGAAGTGAGGGCAATAGCTCGTCCTCACAAAGCCAGATAAGCGTGGAGGGAACTAAAATACAGAGAAGTGTAAGTGGAGTAAGTGGGAATGAAAGTGATGGAAAGGCAGGCCAACAGAGTGGGGGTGAAGGGGGAGAGATTAGGGAAAGTAAAGGGGGAAAAGGAGAAAAGGCAGGCCTTAGTGGAAGAACAAAAGTAAGTTATGAAAGCGAGAGAGAAAGGAAGGCGAGGGAGTGGCATGTAAAAGAGGTGATAAATAATATAAATAAAGAGGCAGGTGACTTAGGGTTAAATGTTTCAAAAACGGAATGGCTGAAAGTACAGTTCACAAAAGCAGAGGTGTCTAAAGAGGAAGTAAGAAAATTAGGAATACAATGTAGTACGTATCATATCCGTGAGGCGTTAGAGAAATTGCTGGGACACGTGAAGTAATTAGATGCAATGTTAAATGTCCTGTGGAAAGTACGAAAAGTCGTGTGTAGAAATGGGAAGTAATCATATTTTTTTGCATTGAGTGTGTTTGGTAGTAGATGCACAGATGATGCCTTGGAATGTGTTGTTTTGTTTGGCTTTTTAGAATGGTTTTGTGCCTTTGGGTTGGTTTTTGTCTTGGCAATATAAGGATTGTATAGTGATGTTTTCGGTTTATTATTTTCTGTAAAATGATACTAAATGGTTGTTAATATGTGAACCGTAAAAAAAAAAAAATGTCTGTGAGTGGGTTTAATGGCTTTGCATCTCATCCCAGCCTCTGTCTAAAAGCTGTGTTTAAAACAGCATGCATTGGCTTGAGGATTGGCTTGTGTAATACGAGCTTGAGACAAAAGGTGGCACTGAGTGCTCATTTGCATGTCATTTCCCAGAATCCCTTGCTGCAGTGGAAGCGCTGTATGCTGGGTGATAATGGGGAAAGACAGGGTTGCAGACCTGTCTAAGACATGCAAATGAACATACAGTAATATTTACAGTTGCTATATATATATACATATATATGTACCCCTCAGTTTTATACAGTCATGGTGTTCATCATGTGTGGGACGCAGAGCCCAGAACCTAATGTCATGTTAGCATCAGAGAGTCACAGTAATAACTCAGCACTCACCCATGTAACACCTTCTCTGGTAGCTCTCTGTCTGTGTCTCTATCTACCTTTCTGTCTCCTGCATGACCAGGGAGGCTGCGAGGGACCCCCTCCCCCTCCCACTTGGAACCGGTACCCACATATAACAGACGAGTAATGACAGACTCAGTTTGGAGGTATAAAAGGCCGCGGCTTTGTTTATTAACAATCATAATACTGGAGTAAGCGCTAGTCCAAGCCAGAGTGGGGTCAGAGGGTCAGCCAGGCCTTGGCCTTCTGCCCCCGTACCCGGCCGACCCCTAAAGAGCCGGCCGTTGTCGCGAGTGGGTTCCCGGGTGTCACGTTAGCTTGACCCCGCCCAATCGCTCCTACCCCCGGGCGACGCCCGCCCCGAGCCCATCTGGCAAGGACAAGCACTTACCCCCGAACTGCCGCCGCGACAGTGGTAAAATGACCAACTGGAGCCTCCTGAAGGAACTTCAGTCCTTTGTTTCTCGGGAGATCTTCGGACACTGCCCTGTAAAATATGATGGTACATGTTACAGCTTACAGGTAGTGCAGACAGCTTATCACCAAGGGAATTGTAAATACTCCACGGAGTGGCCGGGGGCAAGCGTCTGCCCCCAACTGTCTTGCTAATGGGGTGGGTGGGTTGGATACTTCGCAGCAGACCGGGAGCAGAATGGAAGATTCAGCTCCCGGCTGTCTCTTTTGTACTGCCCTAGGCCTGTCCCCTCCCCCCCCCCAGGGGGGGCCGCGACGGCGGCCCAGAGATCCCAGCGAGGTGAGGGGGGAGGGGGGCTTGCCCCCTGGTCATGGGCTTCCCTCGCCTAATTGGCTGGAGGGATTGCTTGACCAGGGAGGCTGCGAGGGACCCCCTCCCACTTGGAAACGGTACCCACATATAACAGACAAGTAATGACAGACTCAGTTTGGAGGTATAAAAGGCTGCGGCTTTGTTTATTAACAATCATAATACTGGAGTAAGCGCTAGTCCAAGCCAGAGTGGGGTCAGAGGGTCAGCCAGGCCTTGGCCTTCTGCCCCCGTACCCGGCCGACCCCTAAAGAGCCGGCCGTTGTCGCGAGTGGGTTCCCGGGTGTCACGTTAGCTTGACCCCGCCCAATCGCTCCTACCCCCGGGCGACGCCCGCCCCGAGCCCATCTGGCAAGGACAAGCACTTACCCCCGAACTGCCGCCACTCACGGCTCTATTTAAACCTCCTTAAATTAGACCGTGCCGCCAACCCCGCAAGGACCCTCTCCAGCCCCTCCTGCAATTCGTTATTGAACAAGTCCGCCCCTATCTCGGATAAGTGTGTGCCGTCGGCCGGGAACAGGCCAGTTGACTTGTTGTCGAACTCGGGATGGGTGATCTGCCATCCCCCACACTGCGTCACAAACTTCCCCACCATCTTGTTCAGTTTGACCCGCGCTCAGTCGATGGCGCCCGGTGCCCTTGCGCCCCTCCACACTCTCCTGCACAATATGTCCGACCAAACGATCTGTACTTCTGGCCAACGGGCGAGCATGAGGGCTAGGTCGTGTTTTATTGAATTAACCAGCTCGAAGTAGCGTCGAGCGGCCAGGTCGTTGCCCCCGACGTGGAGGAGCAAGATCTGCGGCGCCCTCCTATCCCTGCCCATCACCATTAGCCGCGGGAGCAACTGAGCCCACCGCAGCCCCCTACCTCCCCCCCATACCACATTTGCCTCCTCCGTTCGCAACCCGAGGTTAGCCCCGCATGGGCGTTTGACGGCCCGCTTCTCTGCCCAGTGTATAAGCGAGTCTCCGATTATCCAAGTGGGTGCGGCGTCTGTGAAGGCATAAAGAGGATGAGGGGGTTTATCCAAGCACGCTAAATACCAGATAATGCGGGCCTGATATAGGACCGGTATCTGTTAGACTTCCATCGCCCTATCTTTTGTACAAAAAATGTAATGACCCGGCGCTTCAGGCTACAACAATACCCCAGTCCAATGATTAGTCCATATAGATATGGAAAGTTCTTTTCAATATTCCAGCTGATGGAGCGATGGTGATCCAATTGCTGGCTGCTGGTTCCGAACTCCTCCTAGTATGTAATGGACAAAAAGGAAAAGACCATTGCGCAGCCACAAGAATCCATAAATAACTCCACAACAGATTAAAGTAATGAACTTACAGACTTGCTGTGTTATTGTTCCTTTGAGACAATCTGTGCTTTTAACCTCTTCTCTTCCAGATATCACGAATGCCACGTGTTGTATGTCTATCCTCCAGGTTTTCTGTCTGTTCACAGCATTACCACTTGGTCATAGTTCCCATGTGTTCCCAGAAAGGAAATAACATGGAAGATGATGGTGCAGATTGATAAAAATTTATTACAATAAAAATAAAAAACAGCCAAGGGCTTACTCACATAAACCAGGCTGTGTAAAAACAGCTGACAACGTGCTGTCCGCAGCTTGATACAATCAGGTAGGCAGGCTTCTGGGAGGATGGCGCTATTGTTGTTTGCAAACCCTGAAGTGGCGTCTAACTCTCAGTAGTTACTCTGCGAGATTCGCCCCCTCTATTTGCTATAGCTTCCTCTATCTCAGCTTGAGGTGGCCAGCACTGCAGAATGTGCTCTGCTCACCTCTCTGGGTAACTGCCGTCAGCCCGCGCTACGCCTCGTGATGTCACACTCTGATGTCACACTCTGGCGTCTCTCCTGATCGCTATGCTCCTGCTTCTGAAGACCGTGTCAGTTCTAGCTCCTCCCTCTCCATACGCGTTTCGTGACGCAATGTGGTCACTTCATCAGTGGATGAGGGGGGATAAGTATATACACCATATAATCCAAACCCGTCATGTAACCGCGCATGTGGTCTATAAACATTATATTCAGAACCCAGCACGTAACCATGATCGCAGTGTATACCATATAATCCAAATACAGCACGCCACCACCACTGCGGTACCGTATACACCCCTGTAACCCAAATACCGCACATTATAACCCTGACTGTAGCATATATACCCGTTATAATCCAATACGGCGCGTAACCTTGAATGCAGTATATCCACTATACCCGCCATGTAACCCACTTAAAGCACATTATAACACTGAATGCAGCATATATACACCTTATACTCCACATGCCGCACGTAACCGTGAATGCAGTATATACTCTATAAACGACTTTATAACCCTGAATGAAGCATATATACACTTTATAATCCACATACAGCACTTACCCTGAATGCGGTATATACACTATGTACGCCATGTAACCCAATTACAGCACATTACAACACTGAATGCAGCATAAATACATAGGGTGACCAGATTTCGAAAATGAAAAACCGGGACACCTTAAAAAATAATTTATTAAACAAATTACATCACGTGACACCCCCCGTTGCCATGACAATGAGACACTTTGATGCCCCTGCAGTGTTAGTGTGTATAGAGGTGGGGGCTTTGCTTGGGCCCTTCAACTCTTACAGCCAGGGCATTATTGGCCAGGAATGCCCAGTTCGGAGGGGATTACTACTTCAAAATGTACTTGATTCGTAACAACATCAAAAAACTCTAATACCAATAACTAACAACCACAGACAATGGTAATCTAAACCATCAAATAAAATGTCTACGGCCCTTGTTCAAGCATGTTTGCGGTACTTACCAGATAAATCAGTGCCTGCAATCCACGACTGTATCCGCCTCTCCGAGCGTCTGAAAGCAATCCAGCGTTCCTGGTGTGTGGCTGAAGAGGTGAGGGACTCCCTCCTCTCAAACGGAAAAGAAGAGCAAAAAATAGAGTTGGAACATACCTATCATACAGGGATGAGAGAGAGAGACAGAGAATGAGAGAGAGACAGAGAATGAGAGAGAGACAGAGAATGAGAGAGAGACAGACAATGAGAGAGACACAGAGAATGAGAGAGACACAGAGAATGAGAGAGACACAGAGAATGAGAGAGAGACAGACACAGAGGGCCTCATGCAGAGAGCATAGAATTTTCAAATTGGCGAATTTCATAAAAAGTAGCTTTTTTGGAGAGTTTTATTCTCCATATGCAGAAAAGTGCGAATTCAGCTATGTTTAACATGGATGTGTGTGGCGAGTTTGAATGGGAAAGATGCGCGCTTCAGAAATGTGTAAAAAAAAAATCGCGGCTTTTTTCCCCCCTTTGCTATAGGCGGCGAGCGCCATTTTATTGCCAAGTTTTCCTGGCGCGGCAAAAATGAGAAAATCGCGCCATTTCCCTGGCGCGAACAGCCGCTACATGCCGTTCGTACCTCTCTGCATTCGGAGAGTTTTAAAAATGGCGAGACGGAGGTTCTCGCCAGCCGCGAGGCGAGTTTTAGCAATAGAAAAAACAAAATGGCGCGTTTTTCGTAACTCGCCATTTTCTGCCGGTTTCTGCGCGAAATTGTACAAAAAATGGCGAATTTTGAAATAATGATGCTCTCTGCATGAGGCCCAGAGAGAGAGAGACAAAAGTAATGTACTGTATAACCATTATACCGTACCCCCTAGTATTCGTGTAATCATTGTCCCACACCCCCTATTACTCATGCTTTGGCAATACTGAAATGTTTTTTTGACATGCCAATCAAGCTGATTTGATTTGAGAGACACAGAGAAACACACAGAGACACAGAGAGAGACAGAGATACAGAGACACACACAGAGACACACAGAGAGAAACAGAGACACACAGAGACACAGAGACACAGAGAGAGACAGAGACACAGAGACACACACAGAGACACAGAGACACACAGAGAGAGACAGAGACACACAGAGAGAGACAGAGACACACAGAGAGAGACAGAGACACAGAGAGAGAGAGAGAGAGAGAGAGACAGAGACAGAGACACAGAGAGAGAGAGAGAGACACAGAGAGACAGACAGAGAGAGACAGAGAGACAGACAGAGAGAGACAGAGACACACAGAGAGAGACAGAGACACACAGAGAGAGAGACAGAGACACAGAGAGACACAGAGAGAGAGAGAGACACGGGCCTATTTAGTAAGCGTCGATAAGGCTGCGTCTATAGTATTTCAGACGGAGGGAAGGCGCACACGCTGCAATACACTTGCTGAAGTCTGAGCTTTTTTATGGCTTTGCAGGGTATGCTTCAGAGCGATTTGGGGGTGTGGCAATGAATATTTGGAGGCGTGGCAATAACGTTCCGGCGCGGACGTCACTTCCCTACCTCACATCCCGATCCACCGGCATTTTTTCAGATGCAGCATCTGAAGCACTGTGCAGGCAAGAAGAAAAATGCACACAATGCGCACCAGAGATTAAAATATAGTAAATTATTTATTAATAAAACAAGAAATAACCGTGGGGGATCCAACCCCACCTCAGTACATATGCGTCACAGATCCGGGTTCGGTTACAGAGTGACCTGACGTGTCACGACAGGTCACTCTGCGCGTATTCTGACAGGCTAAGACGGCGTTTGCAGGTAGGAATTTATATATACACTATATCTTCATCTCCTTCATAGTAATGACATTAAAAACACATTTATTCACAGAATTAAGTAGTCACTGTGTGGGATTAGTTTAAGATTTATTTATTAGATAATTTATCACTATGTAACACACTTTAAATCACAAATAAATAGGTATCACATTATTGCAATGTATTCAGTTGTAAGATATTAATGTTATTTGTAACACACAGTAGATTAGAAACATCACAATAATTAAGTATTAAATGTAATATTTATTGATCCCTGTAGCACTATTACAATTTGTTGGCATGGTAATCTATAACAGGGGAGCGCAAACTTCTGAAGCTGCGTCCCCCTGCCTGGCCTCCCCCGGTCTTGCGCCCCCTCTCCTACCTGCCAGCACACTCCGGGGTCGAGTGACGTCACATGACCGCGGTGTCATTTGATGCCACGTTGCCATGGAGACGTGTCTGAATCCCGGTCAGTGTTACTGTTGCAGAGGCCTCACGTGATCCCCGGCATTTCATTTAAATGCCTTGGGGAGGAGCGCGGGACCTATGCACCCACCCGCGCACCCCCAGACAAATCTCCCGCCCCCCAGTTCACGCACCGCTAACCTATAACATTATGTGTGTGTATATGTGTGTGTAAATATATAAATACACATATACACACACATATATATATATGTATATATATACACATGAAGGTCAGTCAGCACACTGCAGTAGAAAAGGTTATAATAGCAGATGCTAGTCCCATAGAAAATAAGTATGATACGAACCAATCCAAAGACCAGTAAAGAGACAGCACACCGCACGGGGTTAATCCAAAAATCTATATTCACAACATGAAATACACGTAAGCCAACGTTTCGGTCCCACAGAGAGACCTTCCTCAGGGCCGTGCAACCCACAAGTTTAAGTGACCACACATATATACCCTCACCCATAGTGCAATGCAAACAAAGGGAACCAATCACCAACATGCAATCAGACAGAATATGCAACATAGCTGTGCTCCGTGCCCCTCCCCTATTACCTGATTATC
The DNA here is from genome assembly GCF_040206685.1 of Ascaphus truei. Classification (NCBI taxonomy): domain Eukaryota; kingdom Metazoa; phylum Chordata; class Amphibia; order Anura; family Ascaphidae; genus Ascaphus; species Ascaphus truei. Next base: position 124,702 of record NW_027457046.1, read on the forward strand.
CAAATGACTCATCATGACATGAGAGTAGGCACTTAAACTATTAGGAGAAAGACACCCTTTAGACACTGGTCCCAGGGTCTACTGCCCTTGCGGGGGAGGTCGCGCACCGCGCATCTGCAGTGGGCCAAAACATATTGACTGCCGGAGCGCCAGCAAGGAGAGTACGCCGCGCATCACAGCTGTGAGCAGACGCCTCATTGACTCTCCCTGGCCACCAGGGACGCCGGCAGCGCAAAACGCACATGCGCAGTCTGAAAAACCGCCTCGGTGCACAGTTACCCACACACTGACAGTAATAATGGGCTAAACAGAATAGTAATAAACAGAGCGTTAAGGTGAACCACAGGGGGACAGGTAGAGGTATAGAGCACAAGGAGCGCATAGCATCACCATAGTATATAAGGACAAAGGAAGTGCAAAAGTGCAGAGGGAGTGATGCAACAGAGTATGAGTGACAAACATAAAAAAGGCATAATGCAAAATCAAGTGAAAGCAGGGAGACTGCTACAAAAAGCAGCTAAGTGAAAGTTCCTCATTTAGGCCACCAGGTGTCATAGTTCTTAGTTCATAAATAAGCCTTGCTTCCTGTTTAAGCAAAGTCCTGCCCCTGTCACCCCCACGGGGGGGGACTGGGACCTGCAGAATAGGCATACAACGAAGTGTGGCCAGTTTAGCCCATGTTTAGCCCATTATTACTGTCAGTGTGTGGGTAACTGTGCACCGAGGCGGTTTTTCAGACTGCGCATGTGCGTTTTGCGCTGCCGGCGTCCCTGGTGGCCAGGGAGAGTCAATGAGGCGTCTGCTCACAGCTGTGATGCGCGGCGTACTCTCCTTGCTGGCGCTCCGGCAGTCAATATGTTTTGGCCCACTGCAGATGCGCGGTGCGCGACCTCCCCCGCAAGGGCAGTAGACCCTGGGACCAGTGTCTAAAGGGTGTCTTTCTCCTAATAGTTTAAGTGCCTACTCTCATGTCATGATGAGTCATTTGGATAATCAGGTAATAGGGGAGGGGCACGGAGCACAGCTATGTTGCATATTCTGTCTGATTGCATGTTGGTGATTGGTTCCCTTTGTTTGCATTGCACTATGGGTGAGGGTATATATGTGTGGTCACTTGCACTTGTGGGTTGCACGGCCCTGAGGAAGGTCTCTCTGTGGGACCGAAACGTTGGCTTACGTGTATTTCATGTTGTGAATATAGATTTTTGGATTAACCCCGTGCGGTGTGCTGTCTCTTTACTGGTCTTTGGATTGGTTCGTATCATATGTATATATATATATATATATATATATATATATATGTATATACATATATATATCTTCTTCTCTCCGAAGAAGACCGTTTTATATGTATGTATGTATGTGTGTGTGTGTAAATAGATGTATGTGTGTGTGTATATATATATATATATATATATATTATATATATATATATATATATATATATATATATATATATTGTGACAAACGGCTTACTCCGGGGCTCCGTCGTTTGTCCGGGACTGTTTAGAACACGGTCTTTTAGGGTAGGTTAAATGATGAGGCGTCACGTACTGTTCCTTTAAACAGGCTATGCCTGGTTTATTCAGTCCCAGGCACTGAGACTGCCACAGTGCATACAACAGAAAACAGATCAAAACAAAAGCTGCTCACCTGAGCGATAACTTAACTTAGATATCCCTGACTCAGGGTTGGAAGTGGCTTTTCCACTTCCAACATCAAAACACGGTACTTTTGCAGTCTTACACAAATGAACAGAAAGATTGAACCTGTTTGGGGAAGAGGCTTCTCCCCTCTGTAGTTCAGCAGCCTTCCAGCCTCCTGGCTCTTGTGGGGAGACCAGAGCAAACAGGAAATCAGTCTTTCATACCTGATTCCTAATTAGCATGACAGGTGACAGAAATCAGGCAGCAGACAAACTCTGGTCTGGATCTCTCATCCCTCAGTTCCAGCGCTTGCCAAACTGTGGGATGGAGTGTATGTATTATAAGGCTGCACTCCCAGGCCAAACAGGATAGAAACTGTCTAGTATCCTGGGAGCCCTATATACGGAATTTATTACCATCCCCTGGTTTCTGTCACATATCCTCCCCCCCAGCTCAGACCTCGAGGGATGAGCGACCATGGATATTAGGGAGTGCATCCTTGACAACCCGTCAGCATTGCCATGTTTGTGCCCTGACCTGTGTTCCACAGAAAATTTAAAGGGTTGTAGGCTTAGGAACCACCTGGTCACTGTAGCATTCTTTTCCCTGTTTTGACACATCCAGGTAAGGGGTGCATGATCTGTGACCAACCGGAATTTTCTCCCCAACAGGTAGTATTTGAGCGTCTCTACAGCCCACTTTATTGCGAGACACTCTTTCTCTACTATGGAGTAATTTTTCTCCTGGGGATTTAGTTTCCTACTTAAATAAAGGATGGGGTGCTCCTCACCTTGAGACTCCTGGGAGAGTACCGCCCCCAGCCCTACCTCAGATGCGTCGGTTTGGACTACGAACTCTTTGGAGAAGTCAGGTGTGACCAACACTGGTTGGGCACAGAGAGCTTCTTTCAGGCTTCTAAAGGCCTGTTCGGTTTCGGGGGACCACTTTACCATTAGCGGTCCTCTTGCTTTTGTGAGGTCAGTTAGTGGGGTTGCCTTAGTTGCAAAATTGGGAATAAACCTTCTATAGTACCCAATTAACCCCAAAAAGGTCCTTACTTGTTTTTTTGTAACTGGCCTTGGCCAATTTTGTATCGCCTCCACTTTGAGTGTTTGGGGTTTGAGTAAACCTCTGCCAATAGAATATACCAGATACTTGGCCTCCTCCAGACCAATAGTGCATTTAGCGGGGTTAGCAGTTAGTCCAGCAGACCGGACTGCGTCAAGCACAGCTTGGACCTTTGGAAGGTGGGATTGCCAATCTTCACTATGGATTACCACATCATCCAGGTAGGCGGCAGCATACCGAGCATGTGGTTTTAAAATTTTATCCATCATTCTTTGGAATGTGGCGGGAGCTCCATGTAAGCCAAAAGGCAACACCTTATACTGAAAGAGGCCGTCTGGGGTTGAGAAGGCTGTCTTTTCTTTTGCCCTTTCTGTGAGGGGAACCTGCCAGTACCCTTTTGTTAGGTCTAGGGTTGTGAGATATCGGGCTTTGCCCAGTCTCTCTACAAGTTCATCTACCCTGGGCATAGGATAAGTATCAAATTTTGACACCGCGTTTAGTTTCCGGTAGTCATTACAAAACCTTGTTGTACCATCTGGCTTTGGGACTAAGACTATAGGGCTGTTCCACCCACTTTGGGATTCCTCAATTACACCTAGTTTTAGCATTTTTTTAACCTCTAAACTTATAGCCTTTCTTTTGGCCTCTGGGATTCGGTACGGTTTAAGGTTAACTCGGACCCCCGGTTCAGAGACTAGGTCATGTTCAATTACGCTAGTTCTACCTGGCCGTATAGAGAAGATTTCTTTGTTTCTTTTCACTAAATTCTGAACCTCTCATTTCTGATGAACAGACAGGGTTTCAGCTATGCTAACCTCTGGGTCAGTTTCTTGATTCTCTGACGGACCTGGGGGTACTAGGGTTAACAAGACTTCTCTATCTTTCCAGGGCTTGAGTAGGTTTATATGGTAAATTTGCTCAGGTTTCCTCCTACCTGGCTGTCTTACCTTATAATTTACTTCTCCCACTCTTTCCAAGACCTCATATGGCCCATGCCATTTACTGCACCGACACACTTTATTCGAGCAAATACCCGGTATGTACCTGGCAGATACCTGGAATGCGCCACTCCTAACCTCTGACAAGCCCCGTTGCATTTGCCTTCCCAGCCTGGGTTCATGCCTGGCTGATGGGCGGCTGATCTGTTAAATGATAATGATTAGGATTTAATAGGCTGCAATGCTTCGCGTGTCTACCAGATGGCATAAATTCATGAATTGTAATGCAGTTTATATATATATATACTGTGCAGTATTGCAGCCAGCGGGAATAAAATGCTTCAATCCCTGCTTGGAAAATAACTCAATGTACTCGGGCAGAAAACAGTCACAAACCTCAATACACCCGGGTATACCCGAATTCGTGGCACTAGCCAAGCTCGAATAAAGTGTGTCGCCAGTGTAGCAAGGAATTTACTCTCCACGGTGGGAACCAGAACTAGTACCCTATCACCTGGAGAAAAAATTCTGACCCTAGCACCCTTATTATATGTATTCCTCTGTGCTTCTTGAGCTTTCTCCATGTGTTCCCTCACTATAGGTAGGACTGCAGCAATGCGGTCCTGCATCTGGGCAACATGCTCTATTACACTTCTGTAAGGGGTAACCTCGTGTTCCCAAGTCTCTTTGGCTATATCCAGTAAGCCCCTTGGGTGTCGGCCATACAATAGTTCAAACGGGGAGAAGCCTGTGGATGATTGGGGAACTTCCCTAATGGCAAATAACAGGTACGGTAACAAACAATCCCAGTTTTTCCCATCTTTATCAACCGCCCGCCGTAACATGCTCTTTAAGGTTTTATTGAACCTTTCCACTAAACCATCTGTTTGTGGATGATAGACTGAGGTTCTGAGATGCTTGATTTTTAGGAGTTTACATAGCTCTTTCGTTACTTGGGACATAAATGGTGTTCCCTGGTCAGATAGAATCTCTTTAGGAATCCCGACCCGGGAAAACAGAACTACTAACTCTTTTGCTATGTTTTTAGCTGAGGTGCTACGTAGGGGAACTGCCTCCGGATATCGGGTGGCATAATCTAATATTACCAATATATGCTGATGTCCCCTAGCAGACTTTATTAGGGGTCCTACTAGATCCATAGCAATCCGGTCAAATGGTACCTCTATTATGGGAAGGGGTACCAATGGGCTGCGGTACGCCTTGAACGGGGCGGTGATCTGACATTCTGGGCATGAGGAACAATAATTCGTAATTTCTGCCAGAACCCCAGGCCAATAGAAGCTTCGGAGAACCTTTTCTTTTGTCTTTTCCACCCCTAGGTGTCCCCCCAATGGATGACTATGTGCGAGGTGTAATACTACATTACGGAATGTCCGTGGTACCAACAATTGTTTAGTTGTAACTGATTTCCTTTTATCAACCCGATATACTAGGTCGTTCTCTACCTCGAAGTAGGGGTAAGCAAGTGACCTATCTGGTTGGCCAGGAGTACTATTCTGGTCCCGTATATTTCCCCTTGCTACCGCTAATGTGGGGTCCTCCCACTGGGCCTTCTTAAAACTCCCAGGACTGACCTCTAGGTCAGCGAGGGTCTTATCCGGTTCTGGGGTGGTAAGTGTCTGCTCAACATCTTGATTTGGGGTATTCCCTACCAAAGTAGTGATGGGGAAGGGAATTTTACAGCACTCCTCCTTTTCCCCCTTCTTATTTGGGCCCTCGTCAACCTCCATTTCTGAAAAAGGGAAAGGATTTGTTTCTTCTAATACTTCGTTATGGTCCGCTATTGAACTCTGGGCGCTATTCTGAGCGGGGGACCACATTTTTAGAAAATGGGGAAAGTCGGTCCCTATTAACACATCATGTGCCAGTTTGGGTACAATACCCACCTTGAAATCTAAAGAACCAAACTCTGTTTCAAAAAAAACATCAACAGTGGAATATTCATGATTATCCCCATGTATACAACAAATTGCCACTCTTTGTGAACTGTTTCCCTGTTTCTTCTTAATGGGCAAGAGGTATTCGGACACTAGTGTGACCATGCTCCCAGAGTCAAGAAGTGCCCGAACCCTCTTACCATTAACCTTTACAAATGCCCACAGATGGTTATTCAAGGGGTCCTCTGGGCTAGGGCCCATACATTGGGACAACAGCGAATAAGGTTCCACGCTGTTGCATTGCATGGGCTCATCATTTAGTGGGCAGATTTTTGCTGTGTGGCCCCTCTCATGACAATTTACACATTTAGGTACATAGTCTGTGTCCCACTTAGAGCCTTTTCCCGGCTCCCCATGTTGGCTATTGCCCTTAGTGTGCGAACCACTGTTGCTGGTGCTGCGTGAAGGTGGTCGCCGCTCTTCAGCGCCCCTTACCCCGGTACCCTTTTACCGTCTCTGGAAGAGTCCTGGAACCTCGGGTAGTGGGGTTGCTCCACGACTGTGGGTTGTGGGTGCTCTTCTGCTGCATTGTACCTTTCTACGAGGGCCACAAGCTCATCCGCATTGTGGGGGTCACTCCGACTGACCCAACGGCGTAAGGCAGAGGGAAGTTTCCTCAAGAACTGGTCCATGACCAACCGTTCCACGATGTGGCTGGCTGAGTTGATCTCGGGTTGTAGCCACTTCCGGGCGAGGTGGATGAGGTCATACATCTGGCTTCGGGTGGCTTTATCCATCGTGAAGGACCATGCGTGAAACCTTTGGGCGCGAACAGCCGTGGTTACGCCGAGGCGGGCGAGGATCTCGAACTTCAATTTTGCATAGACGTTAGCTTCGGCTGGCTCTAGATCAAAGTAAGCCTTCTGGGGTTCGCCGCTTAGGAAGGGTGCGATTAGACCAGCCCACTCAGCTTCTGGCCATCCCTCTCTCTGTGCCGTGCGTTCAAACGTGAGAAGATAGGCTTCCACATCATCCGAGGGTCCCATCTTCTGAAGGTAGTGGCTTGCCCTGGTCATTTTCGGAACTGGGGCTGCCACTGCCAGTGGAAGGTTACTGATAGTCCCCCTCAGGATCTCGAGTTCCTGCTGTAAGCCCTGAGCGAACCGCTGTTGCTCCTCTCTCAGCAAGCGGTTTGTCTCTTGCTGGTTTGCATTCGCGTTTTGCAGGGCTTCATTCGTCTGTTGCTGGTTTGCATTCGCCTGTTGCTGGTTGGCATTCACCTGTTGCTGGTTGGCATTAATCTCTTGCTGGGCTATTAGCAGCTGTTGCTGGGCTGCATTCGTCTGCTGCTGGTTTGCATTAGTTTCTTGCTGGGCTATTAACAGCTGTTGCTGGGTTTCATTCGTGTCTTTCTGGGCAGCGACATTGCGTACCAGTGCACCCACCACGTCTTCCATCTTGTTTGCAGAGGATGAAAAAACCTTTTTTTTTTTTTTTTTCAAAGTTCTTCAACCCGCAGACCCCCTAGTGCTCTGCCCGCATTCTCCACCATATGTGACAAACGGCTTACTCCGGGGCTCCGTCGTTTGTCCGGGACTGTTTAGAACACGGTCTTTTAGGGTAGGTTAAATGATGAGGCGTCACGTACTGTTCCTTTAAACAGGCTATGCCTGGTTTATTCAGTCCCAGGCACTGAGACTGCCACAGTGCATACAACAGAAAACAGATCAAAACAAAAGCTGCTCACCTGAGCGATAACTTAACTTAGATATCCCTGACTCAGGGTTGGAAGTGGCTTTTCCACTTCCAACATCAAAACACGGTACTTTTGCAGTCTTACACAAATGAACAGAAAGATTGAACCTGTTTGGGGAAGAGGCTTCTCCCCTCTGTAGTTCAGCAGCCTTCCAGCATCCTGGCTCTTGTGGGGAGACCAGAGCAAACAGGAAATCAGTCTTTCATACCTGATTCCTACTGCACCGACACACTTTATTCGAGCAAATACCCGGTATGTACCTGGCAGATACCTGGAATGCGCCACTCCTAACCTCTGACAAGCCCCGTTGCATTTGCCTTCCCAGCCTGGGTTCATGCCTGGCTGATGGGCGGCTGATCTGTTAAATGATAATGATTAGGATTTAATAGGCTGCAATGCTTCGCGTGTCTACCAGATGGCATAAATTCATGAATTGTAATGCAGTTTATATATATATACTGTGCAGTATTGCAGCCAGCGGGAATAAAATGCTTCAATCCCTGCTTGGAAAATAACTCAATGTACTCGGGCAGAAAACAGTCACAAACCTCAATACACCCGGGTATACCCGAATTCGTGGCACTAGCCAAGCTCGAATAAAGTGTGTCGCCAGTGTAATTAGCATGACAGGTGACAGAAATCAGGCAGCAGACAAACTCTGGTCTGGATCTCTCATCCCTCAGTTCCAGCGCTTGCCAAACTGTGGGATGGAGTGTATGTATTATAAGGCTGCACTCCCAGGCCAAACAGGATAGAAACTGTCTAGTATCCTGGGAGCCCTATATACGGAATTTATTACCATCCCCTGGTTTCTGTCACAATATATATATATACATACATACGTATGTGTGTATATATATATATATATGTGTGTGTGTGTGTGTCATACAAGAATCTATTACTGTATTATCTAAAATCAGTAACACATGTGATCTATTATGCCATTACCAATTGGACTGTAGGACTATAAAACCATTACGAGTGAGTTGTAGCATTATCCCCTGATGAAATCGGCCGTGTGCTGAAGAAACGCGTAGGTACTTTGTTCTCGTTATTGCCACACTATCCGTCTTGACGCCGGGAAGGGAAGTTGGTACACAACCAAGACGAGACACCGGAATTACAGAGTGGAATCACAACTGCATACTACAGATTGCCGGAGGACCACACTGCGAGGGGCGCAGCCTATCGAGTTTCCCGGTCATCGTCCCAAGTCTGGAGCTGCGGATTGACCACCGGATTACCACGGAGCCCGAGCCTGTCTCACACAATGCTTTTACCAAACGGGCGTTTGTGAGTTTGTTATTTTTATCTTGTCCAGGAAATGAAATTGTTAAACCAAATTTACACATGGAGCGGGCGCTTTCTCTTCTTTTTGTTTTGTTTAGATATCTATCGAGGAGGTGGTTGTTTCCCTGAAGAGAGCTGCCAGGGCTCCAGAGGACGCCCGAATTGGATCCTTTTATGATTGAGTTATAACATAGCTATTAGAGCTAGGTTTCTGGACTTTTATTGTGTTTAGGCATAGTGTTTATTATTATTTTATTACAGCTACTTTTTAGTAATTGCACTGTTATTAATTCTGGCCACTATTTCTCACTGCCATTATAATCTCTCTCTAGCGACAACCAGATTGCTATATCAGCTATATTATTTATTGGTTATACCAGGGGAGCACAAACTTTTGCAGCTCGCCCCCCTGCCTTCCCTCTGTTGGTGCTCGCGCCCCCCCCCTTACCTTGATGCGGCGTTACGTGACCTGCAGCGGCATTTGACGAGGGTGACGTCACATGACCCCGCGGCGTAATTTAACACCGCGTTGCCATGGACACGAGTGACGCCGGCAGAGTCAAGGTAAGTAATAGCATTGTAGAGGCCTCACGTGATCCCCCGGCATTTAATTTTAATGCCTCGAGGAAGTGCGCGGGGCCTCTGCAACCGCCCGCGCCACCCCCCCCCCCCCCGAAAAATCTCCCCCTCCCCACTTTGCGCACCTCTGGGTTATAATATATATATATATATATATATATATATATATATATATATATATATATATATATATATATATATATATACACACACACACATATACACACACACACACACACACACACGTGTATGTGTGTATAAAACAGACTATATATATACATTTAGGGGCCTATGCAGAGAGCAGCGAATTTTAAAATTGGCGAATTTATTAAAAAGTAGCTTTTTTGGAGAGTTTTAATCTCCATATGCAGAAAAGTGCGAATTCTGCTATGTTTAACATGGATGCGTGTGGCGAGTTTAAATTGGCGAGATGCGCGCTTCAGAAATGTGTTAAAACAAATTCGCACCTTTTTTTTCCCCTTTGCAATGGCCGCGAGCGGCAGTTTTTTTTGGCGAGGCAAAACGGAGACAATCGCGCCTTTTTATTGGCGCGAACAGCCGCTAGATGCCGTTCGCGCCTCTCTGCATACGAATATTTTTTAAACTGGCGAGATTGAGGTTCTCGCCAGCCGCGAGGCGAGTTTTACAAATAGAAAAGAAAAATTGGCGCGTTTTTCGGAACTCGCCATTTTCTGCAGCTTTCTGCGCGATTTTCTCCAAAAAATGGCGAATTTCGAAATAGCGCTGCTCTCTGCATAGGCCCCATAGTATGATATATATATATACATACTATATGTGTATGTATATATATATATAAATATATATATATATGTATATATATATATATACGACTATTAAGGTTAAAGATAATGGTGAAAGACAGGGTTGCAGACCTGTCTAAGACATGCAAATGAATATACAGGAATATTTACAGTATATATATATATATATATATATATATATATATATATATATATATATATATATATATATATATATATATATATGTTCAAATAACGGGGGGAAAAAGGGGGGGAAGGTGGGGAAAAAAACCCTGCATCTACTTTTGCAATATTAATGCCACCATAAACCAATAAATAACTTTACATCAGTAACATGTAAGAACAGTAAGGCATTGAACTACACTGTGAGGGGAAAGTGAAGCACCCAACAGCAGCCTGCTTCTATCGGCGGTTCTCTCCACCACCCACTTTATTATGGAAAATGTGAGTTTCCTAATTACCTGTGCATAATACATTTGTATAGTTCATACTATTTGCACTATTTGTGGTTTTCTTTATTTTCATATCATCCACTTCACTGAGAGGATACAGACTCCAGTAACATAAAGGGCTCCAGTCAGAGAGAGAAGGATCTCTGACATGCAGTGATTTTATACGTTTTTTGTGAGTTCATTTCTTATGTTTTACATCTTTTAAAGCAGTGAATTACCATCTGCACTATATATATTTATATTTTTTCACATATCACGAGATCCAGCGCTCCTCCTCAACCCCAAGAAAAGAATACAGGAATATTTACAGTATATATATATATATATATATATATATATATATATATATATATATATATATATATATATATATATATATAAATATATATGTTCAAATAACGGGGGGAAAAAGGGGGGGAAGGTGGGGAAAAAAACCTCGCATCTACTTTTGCAATATTAATGCCACCATAAGCCAATAAATAACTTTACATCAGTAAGAATTGGCGGTGCTCACGGGTTGTAAATAGTATGAGTGAAAAGAGAAAAAAGTAACCCGTGTGGGAGCACTCAGGTATGCAGATTAACATATAGTATTTTATTTATTTGACACAGTGCAAAAAAGGATAAGTAAACAGTACATGATTAAAAACACTTAAAAAAGGCTAGGACCCCTGTCACGGGTACTACCCATAGACACAAGTGGGCAAAACTAGGGAATGACTCAAATTGTCAACCCTTAACATGAAAATGGATAGTGACTCAAGAAACACTTGGATCGGTCAGAATAAATCACAACAGGTTAATGGGTTCACAGGCACCTATACAAAGCTAAAGATAATACGTACTACACACCAATGAAGTGACTAGTCAAAATATAAATGACAATCTTAAACCATCATGAATCTGCTTGAGCATACAATTATGTAACCAATACCAACAGCACAAATAAATCACTTGAAGGAAAAAGGTGGCATGATGGGATGAAGTCACTAGATGTGTAGAGCAATGAAGTGTGTGAATAGCATGGACGCGTTTCGTCCAGAGACTTAGACTTGGAGTGGGGGTGCGTCGGAGTGGGGGTGCTAGGCAGGACCCCTGACAGATGTTCACGTAACTATGCTACCCAGCACTGGTGCAACTAATCTCTGGACTGTGACACTCTATTTTTTCATTATGGATACTGACAACACACACAAGGTTATCTAATAGGTGTTCATCAGGCAATTTTCCATACATGCTATTCACACACTTCATTGCTCTACACATCTAGTGACTTCATCCCATCATGCCACCTTTTTCCTTCAAGTGATTTATTTGTGCTGTTGGTATTGGTTACATAATTGTATGCTCAAGCAGATTCATGATGGTTTAAGATTGTCATTTATATTTTGACTAGTCACTTCATTGGTGTGTAGTACGTATTATCTTTAGCTTTGTATAGGTGCCTGTGAACCCATTAACCTGTTGTGATTTATTCTGACCTATTCCAAGTGTTTCTTGAGTCACTATCCATTTTCATGTTAAGGGTTGACAATTTGAGTCATTCCCTAGTTTTGCCCACTTGTGTCTATGGGTAGTACCCGTGACAGGGGTCCTAGCCTTTTTTAAGTGTTTTTAATCATGTACTGTTTACTTATCCTTTTTTGCACTGTGTCAAATAAATAAAATACTATATGTTAATCTGCATACCTGAGTGCTCCCATACGGGTTACTTTTTTCTCTTTTCACTCATACTATTTACAACCCGTGAGCACCGCCAATTCTTACTGATGTAAAGTTATTTATTGGCTTATGGTGGCATTAATATTGCAAAAGTAGATGCGAGGTTTTTTTCCCCACCTTCCCCCCTTTTTTCCCCCCGTTATTTGAACACATATATATATATATATATATATACATGTAGAGGTATCAGTACTGTGTTAGCCGAGCTTCAATAATCAAAAAATAAATAGATGATACCGTTCTGTGGCTAACGAAATGCTTTTATTTGTGCGAGCTTTCGAGATACACTGATCTCTTCTTCCGGCGATGTTACAATGAATGAAGCAAGGATAACTTAAAAACAGTGTCTCTTGGAATGTTATCTGTGCTTCTCCTTCCCCCGGTGTGGATGTGTTTTATGGCTAGAGGTGTCAAAGGGTAACTGAAAGCAAGTGAAGAAAGAGTGTGTATGTGTATCAGTGTGAATAAAAATGAATGGAGAGCCCACAGTATAAACAGTGCTCTACACAAAGTGTGTGTGGAGTGAGAGGGATATAAATGGTGTGGGTGGGTGTGGAAATGTGAGAGTTTGTAGCACAACTAAAAGTGTGTGTGGATACTATGTGGTCCCTATTGGTGTATATGGATGGAAAAATAAGGAGTATTAGTATGTGTGAGAGACAGCTGTGTGTGCATACATATAGCACAGTATGTACAGACATGGCCTTTAGCGCTCATGGGAAGAGAGTTCGCTAGTGTCAGTAATGACTCATAAAATTTCGATCTCTGTTTAGGCCACTGCTAAGTGTCCCGAACAGTTGCATAAATTTGTATTCATGCAACCGTCTCTCTTTCGGGGTTTTAAGATTACCTTTGAGTATGGCAACCCTCAGATCGTTCATCTTATGGCCAGAGTCAGAGAAATGTTCGCCAACAGGACTGTCTCTTGTTCCGCGTGTGATGCTGTGGCGATGCAGGTTCATTCTCTTGTTTAGCCCCTGTCCTGTCTCACCTATGTAGTAGCAGCCCCCTGGGCATTTCATGCACATGATGAGGTACACGACATTGCTGGAGGAACAGGTGAACCCTCCTCTGATTTTGTATTCCCGATTCTTGTGTGGTATTTGTATTGTGTCCGCTGTGTAGAGCATTGCGCAGGTTTTGCATCTTGGGTCCTGGCATGGTTTTGTCCCGCATTCAGTTGTACTGCTGAATACTTTACTCCTCACCATAATATTCTTGAGATTATGGGGTTGTCTGTATGATAATAAGGGTGCTTCAGGGAAGACCTGTTGCAGTCTTGTATCTTCCTGGAGGATGGGTTGTAGTTTCCTGGCGATCTTGCGTAGGTCTCCTAGGTGTGGGTTATATGTGACCACCAAAGGAACCCTGTCGCTTGTCTCCTTCTGTTTGTATTCAAGGAGATCACTTCTTGGTATTCTGGTGGCCATATATATATATATATATATATATACTGTAAATATTCCTGTATATTCATTTGCATGTCTTAGACAGGTCTGCAACCCTGTATTTCACCATTATCTTTAACCTTAATAGTCGTATATATATATATATATATATATATATATATATACATATATATATATATATATATACATATATATATATATTTATATACATATATATATATATTTATATATATATATATATACATACACATATAGTATGTATATATATATATCATACTATATGTATATATATAGTCTGTTTTATACACACATACACGTGTGTGTGTGTGTATATGTGTGTGTGTGTATATATATATATATATATATATATATATATATATATATATATATATATATATATATATATATATATATATATATATATATATATATATATATATATATATATATATATATATATATATATATATATATATATATGGTATAACCCAGAGGTGCGCAAAGTGGGGGGGGGGAGAATTTTCGGGGGGGGGGGGGGGTTGGCGCGGGCGGTTGCAGAGGCCCCGCGCACTTCCTCGAGGCATTAAAATTAAATGCCGGGGGATCACGTGAGGCCTCTGCAATGCTATTACTTACCTTGACTCTGCCGGCGTCACTCGTGTCCATGGCAACGCGGTGTTAAATTATGCCTCTCACATTTCCACACCCACCCACACCATTTATATCCCTCTCACTCCACACACACTTTGTGTAGAGCACTGTTTATACTGTGGGCTCTCCATTCATTTTTATTCACACTGATACACATACACACTCTTTCTTCACTTGCTTTCAGTTACCCTTTGACACCTCTAGCCATAAAACACATCCACACCGGGGGAAGGAGAAGCACAGATAACATTCCAAGAGACACTGTTTTTAAGTTATCCTTGCTTCATTCATTGTAACATCGCCGGAAGAAGAGATCAGTGTATCTCGAAAGCTCGCACAAATAAAAGCATTTCGTTAGCCACAGAACGGTATCATCTATTTATTTTTTGATTATTGAAGCTCGGCTAACACGGTACTGATACCTCTACATGAATATATATATAAATATATATATATGTATATATATATATATACGACTATTAAGGTTAAAGATAATGGTGAAAGACAGGGTTGCAGACCTGTCTAAGACATGCAAATGAATATACAGGAATATTTACAGTATATATATATATATATATATATATATATATATATATATATATATATATATATATATATATATATGTTCAAATAACGGGGGGAAAAAGGGTGGGAAGGTGGGGAAAAAAACCTCGCATCTACTTTTGCAATATTAATGCCACCATAAGCCAATAAATAACTTTACATTAGTAAGAATTGGCGGTGCTCACGGGTTGTAAATAGTATGAGTGAAAAGAGAAAAAAGTAACCCGTATGGGAGCACTCAGGTATGCAGATTAACTTATAGTATTTTATTTATTTGACACAGTGCAAAAAAGGATAAGTAAACAGTACATGATTAAAAACACTTAAAAAAGGCTAGGACCCCTGTCACGGGTACTACCCATAGACACAAGTGGGCAAAACTAGGGAATGACTCAAATTGTCAACCCTTAACATGAAAATGGATAGTGACTCAAGAAACACTTGGATAGGTCAGAATAAATCACAACGGGTTAATGGGTTCACAGGCACCTATACAAAGCTAAAGATAATACGTACTACACACCAATGAAGTGACTAGTCAAAATATAAATGACAATCTTAAACCATCATGAATCTGCTTGAGCATACAATTATGTAACCAATACCAACAGCACAAATAAATCACTTGAAGGAAAAAGGTGGCATGATGGGATGAAGTCACTAGATGTGTAGAGCAATGAAGTGTGTGAATAGCATGGACGCGTTTCGTCCAGAGACTTAGACTTGGAGTGGGGGTGCGTCGGAGTGGGGGTGCTAGGCAGGACCCCTGACAGATGTTCACGTAACTATGCTACCCAGCACTGGTGCAACTAATCTCTGGACTGTGACACTCTATTTTTTCATTATGGATACTGACAACACACACAAGGTTATCTAATAGGTGTTCATCAGGCAATTTTCCATACATGCTATTCACACACTTCATTGCTCCACACATCTAGTGACTTCATCCCATCATGCCACCTTTTTCCTTCAAGTGATTTATTTGTGCTGTTGGTATTGGTTACATAATTGTATGCTCAAGCAGATTTATGATGGTTTAAGATTGTCATTTATATTTTGACTAGTCACTTCATTGGTGTGTAGTACGTATTATCTTTGGCTTTGTATAGGTGCCTGTGAACCCATTAACCTGTTGTGATTTATTCTGACCTATCCAAGTGTTTCTTGAGTCACTATCCATTTTCATGTTAAGGGTTGACAATTTGAGTCATTCCCTAGTTTTGCCCACTTGTGTCTATGGGTAGTACCCGTGACAGGGGTCCTAGCCTTTTTTAAGTGTTTTTAATCATGTACTGCTGCGGCCAAGTTTATTCGAGCATTTGCCCGTTCTTGGCCGCAGCAGTAGCCTGGCGCGCGCCCGAGGGTGACGGGCGAGCGCCGAAGCAGCGGAAGAGCGCCCTCTGATCGGGGCGCTCTCTCTACCGCTGCTGGGTCCGCCGGGTCCCCCGGAACCCCCTGCCGCCGTCCCCCACATCGCGGGACACCAGGGCTCCCTCGGGGAGCCCTGGACGCGCGTGCAGGGGGCGCAGGCTCCCGAAGACGCGTGACCGCGCGTCTATGACGCGCGGCACGCCGAGGGGCGGCCACTAGCAAGCCGGGAAATCTCCCGGCTTGCGGATCTGGCCGCACTGCAATTAAGTGTGTCGGCAGTGTACTGTTTACTTATCCTTTTTTGCACTGTGTCAAATAAATAAAATACTATATGTTAATCTGCATACCTGAGTGCTCCCATACGGGTTACTTTTTTCTCTTTCACTCATATATATATATATATATATATATATATATATATATATATATATATATATATATATATATATATATATTGCGCGCGCACACACACATATAACATTTTATCCAACTTTTTCATTTATCATTTGTAGAGAAAATGAACATTGTCGCCAGAAGCGCTATTTTTTCAAAATGTAACATCTCTACTAGTGTAAAATGATACTTCATATAAAGCAGGTTATGGGACCCAGTATAAAATGACTATAATGTCTCTTATCACATCCCAGTATATGGATACTTTCTATTATCACAAGCTGCTAACATGTGACAGGGCTCAGAGTCTGAGCCCAGAATGTGACATACTGAACATTCTCATTCTAAATTTCAAAAAATATTGTGTTGATTTCTGACCTGACTGCCGTGGTTACAGCTCAACCACTCTGTTCTACTGCATGTCACCACTTTCTGCCACAACCAGCTGACGGTGGATCTGCAAGGAGTTCAACGCTCATTGGCATCACATCTGTGGCTTGGTTAACGTATCATTTCTCCAGCTTTTTATTGTATTGTTTTGAAGTAGATTATATTTATTTAGTTGAATAGATATTTATTTAGTTTAATAGATATTTATTTAGTTAAATAGATTATATTTGTAAGTTTAATAAGTTATATTTCTTAGTTTAATAAGTTATATTTCTTAGTTTAATAAATTATATTTCTTAGTTTAATAAGATATATTTGTTAGTTTAATAAGTTATATTTCTTAGTTTAATAAATTATATTTCTTAGTTTAATAAGTTATATTTCTTAGTTTAATAAGTTATATTTGTTAGTGAATAGATTATATTTGTTAGCACAGTAGATTATATTTACTAGTATTTAAGTCTCCCCCTCAGTGCCCCATTAGGACCCGTGGGCATATTTCACATCTTTTCGGAGTCGCTTATTTTTTAGACCCTCGGAGCCGAAACCTAAAGGGGTCAGCTAAGAAAGTCCGGATCAAGAGGAGCCGCACAGTTTAAAGACAGAACATTTCCAAGGGAGATGGAGACAATTTGGGTAAGATCTGATTAAATGACAACCTTTGGGGAAGGAAAGGGTGACGAGGGAGTGTAAGAGGGGGGTGAGAGAGCAAGGTGCTGTGTCAGATTGGGGCAGAGCAAGAGAACGCAAAAATGATGGGGATTTGCTGCACACTAAAAAAAACAATTAGTCATACTTTTACCGGTGCCCCTTAGTCTCAGGGAAGACCGGCATTTCGTCCAATGGATACAATATGATTGATGGAAAAGGGCACACGGATTTGAATAAAAAAAGATAATTTATTGTGCCACAGACTACAATGTTTCGGCTGCTGGCCTTTCTTTATTGGCTTTAGTGGGTTTAGCCACTTTACCTGAGAAAGGCCAGCAGGCTGAAATGTTGTTGTCTATGGCAATGCAAGAGAAAACAGGTTGGGGGGGTGGGTTCTCGCAAGGTCGCCGACCCATGGGTGAGTGTCCCCGGTGGCAACTAGTCCTGGACCCCGGGAAAGCTGTCTGTGGCCCATACAAGCTGAGTAACATGTAGAAAGGACACATGTATGTTCAGAATGAGTTAGCATGGTATTTTGAGAGGCATCATAGCAGGTCAGTGCAAGTCAGTGCAGAGCACTGCAAGGTCAGTCAATATGAGGAAGGGTCCGATGGAGGAGTTGGAGGGTCCCAGAATATCTCTTAAAGCAGGGGTGCGCAAATCGAGGGGTGCGACATTTTCTTGGGGAGGGGCTCGGCGCTTACAGTGGCCCCTCGCTCTTCCCCACAGCATTTAAATTAAATGCCGGAAATCGCACGCAAGGCCTCTGTAAGTTCCCTTTCCTTGTCTCCGGCGGCTTCTGGAGACAGCAACGTGGCGTCACATGATGTGGCATTGCCATAGCAACGTGATATCACATGACGTCGTTATATCAGAACGTCGGAGACAAGGTGGGGAGGGTGGAGGGGGGAGCAGGGGAAAAAGGTTGCGCAACCCTGTCTTAAAGCATTGTCTTGCATACAGATCAGAGGCGAAGAATGGATATGGATATCCGATGTGAAGGAGGAAATAATACTGAGATCACTACCGCTAAGACCGATTCGATGGAAGAAGGTGAGTGATGAAATAGCCGTCACTGTGTAACTCTTCCAATTACCTGCAACTTCATGCAAAGAAATAGCAACGCTTGTTTTTAACGCATTAAGCACCTAATGGGGAATTCAACTGCTGAGAGTTTAAGGGAGTTACTCACCAAACTCAGCGACGTTTCTGTGTCTCTGTGATAACTCCCCCAGGACATGCTTGAAAACCAGAGGTAACTCAATGTATTTTTGATAAATAGAAACATGACCTTCTGGGGAGGGGTATATAATGGGTACAGGCCTGGTGAGGTGGGTATAACGGGTTCTGGGCCTTGTGAGGTGGGTATAACGGGTACTGGGCCTGGGGAGGGGCGTATAGCAGGGTACTGGGCCTTGGGAGGGTTGTATAACTGGGTACTGGGCCTTGGGAGGGTTGTATAACTGGGTACTGAGCCTGGGGAGGTGGGTATAATGGGTATTTGCCCTGTGGAGGGCGGTATAACGTGGTATTGGGGAGGGGGTATAAGTGGCACAGGAGCTCTTGCGATACAGAGTATCACTGTCCCTGGTTACAAACACTTCATGTCTCCTGCAGATCAGGACACGCACGAAGGTGGTGCCCTTTGTGCCACCAGACGACGAGGCGGGCTACGAGGCGGACGACGAGGCATACGATAAAGCGGGCGTCAAGTGGTGCGAAGAGGTGGGCTACAAGGCGGCCGATGAGGCAGACGACGAAGCGGATGTCAAGTCTGGCGACGTGGTGGACGATGGCCTAGGAGAATACGAGAGGTGTGGACGGATCTGCTGCTTCACCTTTTTTAGGCGGAGGAGAAGACCCCGGGAGCAGGTAGCAGAATACGAGAGGTGCGGACAGATCTGCTGTTTCACCTTTTTTAGGCGGAGCAGCAGACCCCGGGAGCAGGTAGCAGAGGAGCCAGGGCGTAGATCCAGGGGTATTCTAGGGGCCATGAGAAGTTGGTTTGACCGCAGGAGAGGCAGATAAGATCAGGAAGGCTGCGGGAGGGGCAGGTACTATAGGGAGATTGGGATATTGGGCGTGAGAGGGTGAGAGAGAACAAGGAGCAGGGCCGGAGCACGGGTTTCATGCGCCCCAGGCGAAACTTAAAATTTGTGCCCCAGTTGTATAAAAAATAATAAGATAAATAAAATAATAAAATAAACAGTGGCGTAGCTATCGGGGCTGCAGGGGGTGCGACCGCACCCCAGCGCGACGCAAAATAAAAATAAAAGGGCGCCAAAATACTGGATAAAAAAAAGAATAATAATTTAAAAAAAAAGATAAATAAATTAGAAATAATAAGAGGAAAAAATAATAATGATTATTAATGCGCCCCTAGGACCTTTGCGCGCTAGGCGACCGCCTAATGGCCGGCCGGCCCTGCGAGGTATGCGGGAGGAAAAGGGGTGAATGGGATAGATATGCAGGGGAATGGGGGAGCAGGTGAGTTATACACAGGGGCACAAGGGCCCCATCACCCGCATCTCTATATACTGAGTGTGCCCCTGTGTATAACAACGCTGATCTGTGCTGTTCCATCTGATCTCACTGCGCAGTGATCCAGGGACCATCCGATCGCCATTTAATGGGGTCAGGAAGGAATTTTTTCCCCCCATTGCACAGCAGGGGTTATGTTTCGCCTTCCTCTGGATCACAGCAACAAACTGCCCTTTGTGCATGAATTATCAGTGAGATCTTTATACACCCTGCATTGGTCTTCACTCCTTTGCTGCCGGAGGGGCCTGCAGTGCATTGCTCTGCGTGTTACTATATCGCTCTGCAATGTGCTGCAGGCCCCTACCAGCAAAGAGATTAATTATTTCAATAAAATACTCTCTTTAATCCAACCTATGTGTAGTGTCTTTTCTATCCGTTGTATCTATTGCTAACAGCTCAGTGATTCTTCCCCAGGTCGCTGCACTAGTGTCACACTGCCAAGCCAGGTGTGAGGGAGATTTATAGGGTCACATATACACTTCTGCCAAAACACGAGTGCAAACAGGAAGCCCCTCTGATCTGTCATATCTTTTATAACACAAAACAGTATCTAAAAAGGTAAAAAGAACATACATGGGATTCTGCTACAAATATCTCTCTAATTACAAACCAATTAGCAAATCATTCAGATTAGAGTCGAGCGAAAAGAAAGGGTTAAGTATCTCATGTACAGTATATGCAGTGTAGGCTGTTCTGCGCATTACATGCAGGGGACAACGTTTAGGGGATATAAGTAATGCTGATCTCAGAGCTGACCGGCTGACCTGCTCTACCGGCTGATCTGCTCTACTGGCTGACCGGCTGACCTGCTCTTCTGGCTGACCGGCTGACCTGCTCTACTGGCTGACAGGCTGACCGGCTCTACCGGCTGACCGGCTTCCCTTCTTCCAGCTAACTGACCTGAATTGTGGCCCCTGTATCTCCCAATTAAACGTTTTATTGGCATATTCTTGTTTGACTCGTTCTATACAAACATTTTCTATACATTCATTGTGGGATTTGATAACATCTGTAAGATCTCTCAGAACATCACATTCTGTACGTTTGTGCTGAATATTTTTCCATTCTCAATTTACTTAGGGGCCTATGCAGAAAGCAGCGCTGGAAATAATTGGAATTGGTAATAAATTGTACCTGTAATGGCGTGATTTTATCTCCATATGCAGAAAGGTCAGAAAACTGCATTTAAAATCATGCTTGATTATGGAGAGTTTCAACCGGCGAGATGCGCGCTGGTGAAACATGTTTGAAAAAAAGCGCGTTTTTTTTTTTTCTTTTCACTCTCGCCGGTGAGCTCCAGTTTCCTGCCAACTTTTGCTGGCGGAGCTAATTGTAGAATTTCTCTCCATTTTAATGGCGCGAACAGCCCCTAGATGGCGATCGTACCTTTCTGCATACGGCCCTTTTCAAAACTGGCGAGATTTTGGTTCTCGCCAGCCGTGCGGCGAGTTCTACTAAAAAAAAATAAAAAAATGGCGCTTTTTACTCAACTCGCCATTTCCAACCTTATTATAGCCATATAGCGCTAAAAAACGCCGAAATTTCCGTTCGCGCTGCTCTCTGCATAGGCCCCTTAATATTAGTTTTTGGCTTCAATTATTTATATCGAGCCCAAAATACCTTTATACAGAATGCTGTTCCCCTTATCCCACAAATGCTGCTTCATTAAAGCCCAGGGGTGGCACTTTATGCATTCTCAAACTTTTAGGCAACATCCCTAATTTCCAAAAGTGGGATAAAATCTGTGCATATTTAAATGGTTAATTTTTCCATTTTTCCATTGTGACAAAATATCAATTTTCTCACTCAGACTCCTAAATCCCTCCCCAAATATATCCGTTTCACATAAAAGTGTGTGCGCTTCTCCTTCCGCCTAACTGGCATGTCGTCCTTACGGGCGCCACTCCTTGCAACTCCACGCTGCCCTCCAGTGGCTAAAGAAATAAGATACATTTACTATACTCGTCTGGCAGCTGCTCCCGTATAAGGTGGGTAACTCTGTATTAGGGGTCTAGGTAGAGTATATTTTATACTTATGTCGGATAGATGAGGAATTTATATTGTGAGAGGCCTTAGATCTTATCCTATATGCACGCAGCCCTCGCCTCTCTGACCTTGAACACATACTTCAATCTGATTTTTTGAGACTTGAAACTGGATTTCCCAAAACAAACTGATTTTAAACACTGACAAGACTGTAACAATGGTATTTGGGACCAGAGCTAAATTGCTAAAGCTGCCAATGACAGAGCTTCAGATAAAAACCAGCTCTAATACCATCCTAGCCCCTGTTACTGGTTTGAAATATCTGGGCATATAGTTCAACTCCCATTTAACATTTGGGTTGCACATTGATACCCTGACATCCAAATCCTATGCCAAACTAGGTGTACTTTAAGGCCCTCATGCAGTAATCGCCTACAGCGATTCAGTAAGCCCAGAGAAGCTGGCGATTAGAGCAAAAATAACCGGTTTTTTTTTTTGCCGGAAAATAAATAAATAAATAAAATCGGCAGATGCGCGGTGATAAGCCACTTTTCGGCACTGATCGCCAGTTTTTCAAACACGCTCAATTCTATAAGCCCTGATCAGCTTATTGCGGCTGATCGCCACTTTAAAGTTGCTGTTTCTTCTCCAAATTGTCCCGCCACAAAAGTTGGCAAGAAGGTGGGGTGAAGCTGCGATGAAAATAACATGCATGTGTCCCAGAGCTGATATCCATTAATATCAGCACCAGAGACCCCCGGCATGAATCCCATGCATAAAAAATGCATTTACAGGCAACTTCATTACCGCCAAGGCAATGAAGGGGTTATATACCCGTGCCGGGCTTATTGTGGGTAGCGGGGGTGGGAGAAGGTGGTATTTGGCCCTGGGTGGGTGTTTAGGCCTTGCCAGGGGGTTGGGGGATGACTTAACCTCTTCTTTAACTTAGTGGTTAATACCGCTAAGGTAATGAAGGGGTTAACCCCTCCCACTACCCCCCCACCCGGTAGGCCTAAACACCCATCCTTGGGGCCAATACCCCGTTCACCCACCCCCGCTACCCACAATAAACACAAATACACATAACAGCCCCACTGGCCACCTCCTAGGTCCCTAATAAACCGTTACAATATTCATAAAACCATTATTTTGTTTACCCCCAGGATTATTACATGGGGTTAGGGCTATGTTATTTAGTGAGGGGTTGTATGTTTGTATTTGTAAGGACAGGCAAGGCCGGAGCCAGATGGGGTTCTCCTGCCTCTGTCCTCCCTGTCTCCTGACCCTTCCTGTAGCCGGACAAAGAAGAAGAAGCAGGCACACGGTCTTACTCAAAGGAGGTTTAATATGCCATAAAGTCCAACGTTTCGGCAGTCAAATACTGCCTTTCTCAAGGTGAAGGCTACCAAACACAAGAAAACAGTCACAATATATACCACCCCCCCTGATACTCACCCCTCCCGGCTCTGCCACATAACCAGGATGCTGACGCCCACCTGATGACGTCAGAGCTACCATATGGCGCCCCCTAGTGACGTCAGACGTCTAGGTCTAAATCCCTGGCAATACAGCATAGAGCTGTCTTGGAGGACTGCAGCCACAGCCACACATGGGGGAGTGTTCAGTCTGGGGAGAGGTGTGGCTGTGGCTGCAGTCCTCCAAGACAGCTCTATGCTGTATTGCCAGGGATTTAGACCTAGACGTCTGACGTCACTAGGGGGCGCCATATGGTAGCTCTGATGTCATCAGGTGGGCGTCAACATCCTGGTTATGTGGCAGAGTGGGGTGATATAGGACCGGTATCTGTTAGACTTCCATCGCCCTATCTTTTGTATCGCAGCTACTGACAGCCCCGCGCGTGATGCTTCCGTTGCCGCCCCAATCCGGAACGAATGTGTCCCGTATTGTGCCTCGTCGAGGCCCTGGTGTCTTAGACACATGCGGAAAACCCACAGGTACTGGAATCTAGATAACGGTACCCCGTCCGCGTGAAGGAGCAGGGGGCCCTGACCGTCTGGCCTGCATGCCAAGTATTCCCTGAGCGTGCTCACTGGGCAAAATTTGGTCCCTGGTAGCCCTAGCAAAGATATCCACGCTCCCCTTCCCCGCTGGTCTGTTTTTGACCTTTTCACGTGTAGTTTGACCCACCCTTCCCCTAAGACTATGTCCTCAAACTGCATCCCTCCCTCGCACTTGCGCGACGCGCACACCAACTCCCCAGCTCGCAGTGCTGCGAAGAAAGCCAATGCAAACGTCAGCCGGAAAAGTTTCGCCTCCAACCCCGATAGGCACACTCTGTCTGTGGCCTGCATTAAACCTTCTAATATCGCTGGTGTCACTGGCCGTCTGCTGTCATTTGTCGCCGTCCCCTTTGTTAACCCCGCTAGGACCCTTTTGATGATAAACGCCTTCGTTGGGTCCCCCTTGCCCTCTAGCTGCAAAAAGAAGGAGACCCCTGTCACTTTTTTCCCTATGGATCCTCCCGATAAACCCCCTGCCCTTAAGTTTAGGACAAATGATAGCAAGGTCCCGACTCCCAATACATCGAGACCCAATTCCCCTGCCAGACTTTGATAATCGCGCCACGCTGCCGAATAGGCCCGCCACGTACCCGGAGCCAGCGATGATCGTACCAACGAGGTCACTTGGTCGTCGCCAGCACCCAAAGGTCTGCAGGGCATGGACTGCCGATTAGGTCCGCCCCGGGGGCCAGTCTGCGAAACAGCGCCATCTGTAACCGGGATAAGGCATCAGCAATGTTATTCACCACCCCCGGGACATGTCGAGCCTTGAACGCTATGTTCAATTGCAAGCATGCCAGTACGAAACAGCGCAGAAGGGACAGCACCGGCGGGGAGCGTGAGCCGAAATTGTTCACGGCTTCCACTACACCCATGTTGTCTGTCCAAAAAATTACTTGCTTATTCGCGAATAAGTGACCCCACAGGCGCACTGCGACGAGCAAGGGAAATAGTTCCAAGAACGCCAAGTTCTTAATGAGCGGCGTCCCCCGCCAGTGGGGAGGCCACCGCTCCGCGCACCATGCCCCACCGAAGTAGGCCCCAAAACCGACTGACCCTGAGGCGTCTGTAAACAACTGCAACTCTGTGTTGTTGGATGGGGGACCTCGCCACAAGGTTCTGCCGTTATAATCCTTTAAAAAACGCAGCCACACCGTCGAGTCCTTTCGGATTTCGGCGGTGATGCGGATGAAGTGGTTGGGTCGTCTCACCCCGACCGTTGCTGCGGAGAGGCGCCTGGCGAAAACCCTCCCAGCCGGCATTACGCGCGCAGCAAATACTAAGTGGCCTAGCAGCGCCTGGAAGTGCCTCAATGATGTTTTCTTGAGAGCTATGAATTCACGGAGAAGCCTGCTTAGGGCGACCAGCTTCTCCGGAGGGAGCCTGTACTCCATCGCCTCAGAGTCGATTTCTATGCCCAAAAAGGTAAGAGTGGTTGTTGGCCGCACCGTCTTCTCGTCGGCCAAAGGAACGCCGAACTCACGCGCCAGGGCTGAAAATTCAAACAGCCACCTAGCGCATAAGTCCGAACCCCTGGGGCCAACAAAAAGGAAGTCGTCCAAGTAGTGCATGACCCCCGCTGCCTGCACCCTCTTCCGGGCCACCCATTCTAGGAAGGTGCTAAATGTCTCGAAATAAAAACAAGAAAGCGCACATCCCATTGGTAAGCATAAGTCTATGTAGTACTGACCTTCGAGCATGCAGCCTAGCAAATGAAAGCACTCGGGGTGGACTGGCAAGTGTCTGAAGGCCGATTTGATGTCAGCTTTTGACATTAGAGCCCCTTCTCCCATCCTTTCCACCAGCGCTGCGGCTTGATCGAAGTTCGCGTAAGACACCGAACACAACTCCCTGTCAATGCCGTCGTTTACCGACGACCCCTCGGGGTAGGATAGGTGTTGTATCAACCTATACTCCCCAGCCTCTTTTTTTGGGGACCACTCCCAATGGGGAAATCCTGAGATTAGGCAAGGGAGGGGACTCGAAGGGGCCAGCCATCCTTCCCAATTGGACTTCCTTCCAGACCTTTTCCCTAGCTACGTCACCGTGTGTCCTGACCGATTTCAAGTTTCGACTAAACTCAGATCCCGCTTGATATTCAAACGGGATCCTAAACCCCTCCTTAAACCCAGCTAGGAGTAGCTGGGCCGCTTCCCTATTGGGATACCTTGCTAGCCACGGTGCCAAATTGGCGACGATTATTGGTGTCGCTGCCCTCGCGTCCAAACGTCCGCCCTGCGCCCCTCCCCCTGCGACCGCCCTTCTTAAAACACTTTGCCTGGGCGTGGCGGCCGCCGCAAAAGGAGCAGATGTGTTGGAAACGGCAGTTGTCGTACGTGCAGTTGGACTGGTTAAACGGCCAACAGACGCCCGAGTTGGTGTGCAGCGACTGGCTAGTCCCTGGTACGTTATTCCGCCATGCCCCCCTACCTCCGGTGCCGCACCCTCGAAAGGAATCTGCCCCGCCCCCAGACACAAACTGCAGATACAGGTTGACATCCTTGACGTTCCATGGTATCACCACCTCTTGGGCCTTCATTGATTGCCTAAAGCACCGGTCATATGTCCACCAACCCGTTCCCCCGTAAGTGTGGTGTGCTTCCTCGATCATGTCGTGATACGTAAAGAGCGATGCGCACGCCTGGGGATCCTTCTCCCCAATTACTCCAGCCAGGATAACAAATGCCTTCGACCAATTGCGAAAGGTGTGTGGGAAAAGCCTCTTTTCCACATCCACCTTCTTCGCTTCCCCCGTCTTTGAGGACGCGGCCAACGCCTCCCTGTAGCCTGGTAGCAGAGATAATATATCTACGTACTCCCCGGCCCATATCTTGTCCTTCACCTCTTTCAGCAAGTGCAAGCCCACTGAGCTAGGTCTGGATGTATAAGAGACCTTATATGCCGCATCGGGCATCCTCTTATCCTTGGCTAGCTCCTCTGAGGCGGGTGCCGCCTGAGGGAGGGGGAGCGTGGAGGATGGTGATTCCACTTGCCCGGCCTGCCCACCAGCCCCTAGAGGTGTGTTGTTAACCGCCTGCGGGCGGGAACAGCGGCCACTGCCGCTGCTGGAACTACAGGTGTCGCTACCGCTGGCGCCGCCCCCAATGCTGGCGCTACGACTGTCGCTATAGCTGGAGCTATCGCCGCTGCTGATGCGATTAGCGTTGCTAGAACTGGCGCTGCGCTTATCGCTGGTGTCACTACTGCTGGTGACTCTGCCGGTGCATGAGCATCAACAGCTGCCTCTGGAACCAGCCTTCTTCCTTGCTTCGCGCGTCAGCCTGCAGTTGTATGATTTTGTCTACGAAGTACATTCTGATTGATGCGCTAAGTGTCGCGGGAGTGTGATTTCAATTTGCGTGATTTAACTATGTGTTCCGTCTACTGGGTTTTTCTGTGAGTATGGGAAGTATCGAGGGTCGACGGAGGCGGATCCGATCCGGATGAAAACTGAATTGCTACTCGCACGAGGTACCGAAACTGACTGAAAGAAACATGAATTGATATGTTATCATCGATACATGGGACCTTCTGCTAACCGAAGAAGGGGCGTTAGGCCTGCTATTTGCAACCGCCCCTTTACCCCCTTCCCGCATGCATATTTGCTATACCAGCATATTTTCCTGATCGTGCCCAGTCAGGGAGTGGGATTACCCGCACCATCCCTGGCCATGCGCTGAACAGGAAGTGGGATTACCCACACCAAACCAGAGGCATGCGGCCCTGTGCTGAACAGGGAGTGGGGGGTTACCCGTCCATAGCAGGGCCATGTGCTGAACAGGAAGTGGGGTTACCCATACAATAGCAGGGCCGTGTGTTAAACAGGAACTGGGATTACCCATACAACCGCAGGGCCGTATATTAAACAGGAACTGGGATTACCCATACAATAGCGGGAGCCAAGTGCTGAACAGGAAGAGGGATTACCCATATGATAGAGGGAGCCAAGTGCTGAACAGGAAGAGGGATTACCCATACGATAGAGGGAGCCAAGTGCTGAACAGGAAGAGGGATTACCCATGCCCTACCATGGCCTGCGCTGAACAGGAAGTGAGATTAACCCCTACACGCGTTATACCTCTGCCTGCAGCATAACGCACCGTATACCCCACGTCGTCCTGAATGTAGCATGTAACGCTGGACCAATACAGCACATGACCCCCAAAGGCAGTATATACACACACCATATGCTCCACGCAATGGCCCGAAGCCAAGCATGCAGCATATACACCATATAATCCAAACCCGTCATGTAACCGCGCATGTGGTCTATAAACATTATATTCAGAACCCAGCACGTAACCATGATTGCAGTGTATACCATATAATCCAAATACAGCACGCCACCACCACTGCGGTACCGTATACACCCCTGTAACCCAAATACCGCACATTATAACACTGACTGTAGCATATATACCCGTTATAATCCAATACGGCGCGTAACCTTGAATGCAGTATATCCACTATACCCGCCATGTAACCCACTTAAAGCACATTATAACACTGAATGCAGCATATATACACCTTATACTCCACATGCCGCACGTAACCGTGAATGCAGTATATACTCTATAAACGACTTTATAACCCTGAATGCAGCATATATACACTTTATAATCCACATACAGCACTTACCCTGAATGCGGTATATACACTATGTACGCCATGTAACCCAATTACAGCACATTACAACACTGAATGCAGCATAAATACATAGGGTGACCAGATTTCGAAAATGAAAAACCAGGACACCTTAAAAAATAATTTATTAAACAAATGACATCACGTGACACCCCCCGTTGCCATGACAACAAGACACTCTGATGCCCCTGCAGTGTTAGTGTGTATAGAGGTGGGGGCTTTGCTTGGGCCCTTCAACTCTTACAGCCAGGGCATTATTGGCCAGGAATGCCCAGTTCGGAGGGGATTACTACTTCAAAATGTATTTGATTCGTAACAACATCAAAAAACTCTAATACCAATAACTAACAACCACAGACAATGATAATCTAAACCATCAAATACAATGTCTACGGCCCTTGTTCAAGCATGTTTGCGGTACTTACCAGATAAATCAGTGCCTGCAATCCACGACTGTATCCGCCTCTCCGAGCGTCTGAAAGCAATCCAGCGTTCCTGGTGTGTGGCTGAAGAGGTGAGGGACTCCCTCCTCTCAAACGGAAAAGAAGAGCAAAAAATAGAGTTGGAACATACCTATCATACAGGGATGAGAGAGAGAGACAGAGAATGAGAGAGAGACAGAGAATGAGAGAGAGACAGAGAATGAGAGAGAGACAGAGAGAGGGACATAGGGAGAGAGAGACACAGAGAGAGAGAGAGAGAGACAAAAGTAATGTACTGTATAACCATTATACCGTACCCCCTAGTATTCGTGTAATCATTGTCCCACACCCCCTATAACTCACGCTTTGGCAATACTGAAATGTTCTTTTGTCATGCCAATAAAGCTGATTTGATTTGAGAGACAGAGACACAGAGACACACACAGAGACACAGAGAGAGACAGAGATACAGAGAGAGAGAGAGAGAGAGACACACAGAGAGAGACAGAGACACAGAGAGAGAGAGAGAGACACGGGCCTATTTAGTAAGCGTTGATAAGGCTGCGTCTATAGTATTTCAGACGGAGGGAAGGCACACACGCTGCAATACACTTGCTGAAGTCTGAGCTTTTTATGGCTTTGCAGGGTATGCAGCGGGTGCGATTGGGGGCGTGGCAATGAATATTTGGAGGCGTGGCAATAACGTTCCGGCGCGGACGTCACTTCCCTACCTCACATCCCGATCCACCGGCATTTTTTCAGATGCAGCATCTGAAGCACTGTGCAGACAAGAAGAAAAATGCACACAATGCGCACCAGAGATTAAAATATAGTAAATTATTTATTAATAAAACAAGAAATAACCGTGGGGGATCCAACCCCACCTCAGTACATATGCGTCACAGATCCGGGTTCGGTTACAGAGTGACCTGACGTGTCACGACAGGTCACTCTGCGCGTATTCTGACAGGCTGAGACGGCGTTTGCAGGAAGGAATTTATATATACACTATATCTTCATCTCCTTCATAGTAATGACATTAAAAACACATTTATTCACAGAATTAAGTAGTCACTGTGTGGGATTAGTTTAAGATTTATTTATTAGATAATTTATCACTATGTAACACACTTTAAATCACAAATAAATAGGTATCACATTATTGCAATGTATTCAGTTGTAAGATATTAATGTTATTTGTAACACACAGTAGATTAGAAACATCACAATAATTAAGTATTAAATGTAATATTTATTGATCCCTGTAGCACTATTACAATTTGTTGGCATGGTAATCTATAACAGGGGAGCGCAAACTTCTGAAGCTGCGTCCCCCTGCCTGGCCTCCCCCGGTCTTGCGCCCCCTCTCCTACCTGCCAGCACACTCCGGGGTCGAGTGACGTCACATGACCCCGCGGTGTCATTTGATGCCGCGTTGCCATGGAGACGTGTCTGAATCCCGGTCAGTGTTACTGTTGCAGAGGCCTCACGTGATCCCCGGCATTTCATTTAAATGCCTTGGGGAGGAGCGCGGGACCTCTGCACCCGCCCCCGCGCCCCCCCAGACAAATCTCCCGCCCCCCAGTTCACGCACCGCTAACCTATAACATTATGTGTGTGTATATGTGTGTGTAAATATATATATACACATATACACACACATATATATATGTATATATATATATATATATATATATATATATACATATATATATCTTCTTCTCTCCGAAGAAGACCGTTTTATATGTATGTATGTATGTGTGTGTGTGTAAATAGATGTATGTGTGTGTGTATATATATATATATATATATATATATGTGTGTGTGTGTGTGTCATACAAGAATCTATTACTGTATTATCTAAAATCAGTAACACATGTGATCTATTATGCCATTACCAATTGGACTGTAGGACTATAAAACCATTACGAGTGAGTTGTAGCATTATCCCCTGATGAAATCGGCCGTGTGCTGAAGAAACGCGTAGGTACTTTGTTCTCGTTATTGCCACACTATCCGTCTTGACGCCGGGAAGGGAAGTTGGTACACAACCAAGACGAGACACCGGAATTACAGAGTGGAATCACAACTGCATACTACAGATTGCCGGAGGACCACACTGCGAGGGGCGCAGCCTATCGAGTTTCCCGGTCATCGTCCAAAGTCTGGAGCTGCGGATTGACCACCGGATTACCACGGAGCCCGAGCCTGTCTCACACAATGCTTTTACCAAACGGGCGTTTGTGAGTTTGTTATTTTTATCTTGTCCAGGAAATGAAATTGTTAAACCAAATTTACACATGGAGCGGGCGCTTTCTCTTCTTTTTGTTTTGTTTAGATATCTATCGAGGAGGTGGTTGTTTCCCTGAAGAGAGCTGCCAGGGCTCCAGAGGACGCCCGAATTGGATCCTTTTATGATTGAGTTATAACATAGCTATTAGAGCTAGGTTTCTGGACTTTTATTGTGTTTAGGCATAGTGTTTATTATTATTTTATTACAACTACTTTTTAGTAATTGAAATGTTATTAATTCTGGCCACTATTTCTCACTGCCATTATAATCTCTCTCTAGCGACAACCAGATTGCTATATCAGCTATATTATTTATTGGTTATACCAGGGGAGCACAAACTTTTGCAGCTCGCCCCCCTGCCTTCCCTCTGTTGGTGCTCGCGCCCCCCCCCCTTACCTTGATGCGGCGTTACGTGACCTGCAGCGGCATTTGACGAGGGTGACGTCACATGACCCCGCGGCGTAATTTAACACCGCGTTGCCATGGACACGAGTGACGCCGGCAGAGTCAAGGTAAGTAATAGCATTGCAGAGGCCTCACGTGATCCCCCGGCATTTAATTTTAATGCCTCGAGGAAGTGCGCGGGGCCTCTGCAACCGCCCGCGCCAACCCCCCCCCCCCAAAAAAATCTCCCCCCCCCCACTTTGCGCACCTCTGGGTTATACCATATATATATATATATATATATATATATATATATATATATATATATATATATACACACACACACACATATATACACACACACACACACGTGTATGTGTGTATAAAACAGACTATATATATACATATAGTATGATATATATATATACATACTACATGTGTATGTATATATATATATAAATATATATATATGTATATATATATATATATATATACGACTATTAAGGTTAAAGATAATGGTGAAAGACAGGGTTGCAGACCTGTCTAAGACATGCAAATGAATATACAGGAATATTTACAGTATATATATATATATATATATATATATATATATATATATATATATATATATATATATATGTTCAAATAACGGGGGGAAAAAGGGGGGGAAGGTGGGGAAAAAAACCTCGCATCTACTTTTGCAATATTAATGCCACCATAAGCCAATAAATAACTTTACATCAGTAAGAATTGGCGGTGCTCACGGGTTGTAAATAGTATGAGTGAAAAGAGAAAAAAGTAACCCGTATGGGAGCACTCAGGTATGCAGATTAACATATAGTATTTTATTTATTTGACACAGTGCAAAAAAGGATAAGTAAACAGTACATGATTAAAAACACTTAAAAAAGGCTAGGACCCCTGTCACGGGTACTACCCATAGACACAAGTGGGCAAAACTAGGGAATTGTAAAACATACTGGACACCTAACAAGCTCCTATTAAACCCCCAAAATACCCACAACATATATATAAGCATATGAGTGTCAGAGGAGTGCTACTGAGCATGGCAATATGCATTAAAACCAGAGACATAACATAAAACACAGACAAAGCTCAGTTTTTAGCACATCTAGTGAGACTCATACACGGTACAGTGCCTAAATATATATGGTTAAATATCTAATAAGTAAATGGTCTTTTAGTTTGACATTTTTGGCCAAAATTGTTGTAAGCCCCTGAGCCAACGCCAAGGCAGACCACATATCAGGGGTCCCTAACGCTAATATAAATTCTTAATAACCTGTTTAATAACAGGAAGAATGATTTATAGTAAATCTGTCAATATTAGCTGCAAAGTTCTGTCTGACTGAAGCTTTTATTAACCTGTACATTACCAGGAAAAGCACTCTGTATTAGAGATGTCACAGCCAAACTGCAAGCAGGCAAGTTCCCCTGAGTGGAAGATGCTATGGAGTGAGCCCATAACCATTTAAATGTGGGAGGGGGTGAGCTTAAATTAAGTAGGAGGTTGCCAACCTCCAATCAGCCATGACTAGCTGGACAAGAACTGTAAAACATACTGGACACCTAACAAGCTCCTATTAAACCCCCAAAATACCCACAACATATATATAAGCATATGAGTGTCAGAGGAGTGCTACTGAGCATGGCAATATGCATTAAAACCAGAGACATAACATAAAACACAGACAAAGCTCAGTTTTTAGCACATCTAGTGAGACTCATACACGGTACAGTGCCTAAATATATATGGTTAAATATCTAATAAGTAAATGGTCTTTTAGTTTGACATTTTTGGCCAAAATTGTTGTAAGCCCCTGAGCCAACGCCAAGGCAGACCACATATCAGGGGTCCCTAACGCTAATATAAATTCTTAATAACCTGTTTAATAACAGGAAGAATGATTTATAGTAAATCTGTCAATATTAGCTGCAAAGTTCTGTCTGACTGAAGCTTTTATTAACCTGTACATTACCAGGAAAAGCACTCTGTATTAGAGATGTCACAGCCAAACTGCAAGCAGGCAAGTTCCCCTGAGTGGAAGATGCTATGGAGTGAGCCCATAACCATTTAAATGTGGGAGGGGGTGAGCTTAAATTAAGTAGGAGGTTGCCAACCTCCAATCAGCCATGACTAGCTGGACAAGAACTGTAAAACATACTGGACACCTAACAAGCTCCTATTAAACCCCCAAAATACCCACAACATATATATAAGCATATGAGTGTCAGAGGAGTGCTACTGAGCATGGCAATATGCATTAAAACCAGAGACATAACATAAAACACAGACAAAGCTCAGTTTTTAGCACATCTAGTGAGACTCATACACGGTACAGTGCCTAAATATATATGGTTAAATATCTAATAAGTAAATGGTCTTTTAGTTTGACATTTTTGGCCAAAATTGTTGTAAGCCCCTGAGCCAACGCCAAGGCAGACCACATATCAGGGGTCCCTAACGCTAATATAAATTCTTAATAACCTGTTTAATAACAGGAAGAATGATTTATAGTAAATCTGTCAATATTAGCTGCAAAGTTCTGTCTGACTGAAGCTTTTATTAACCTGTACATTACCAGGAAAAGCACTCTGTATTAGAGATGTCACAGCCAAACTGCAAGCAGGCAAGTTCCCCTGAGTGGACCTATTTTGATCTGGTTTGAAACTGATTGGCCGGCGAAGCCGGCCAATTCAGTTAAACAACAATTCTACTTGTTACCAAGTAGAACAAAGAAAAAACCAGTCAAACAAAAAAGTAAATGAATCCAACAAGTACACTGCTAAAGTGCACTTAAAACAGAAGGGTTAATTCTGAAGAACCCTTGATGGGGGGTACCGAGCAAAGCACCCCGCCTAACGCCCACTGGGAGGCAAACTCTGAAACCGTCCCAGTGGACTCGGCGTACGAGTACTCTGCCCGAATACGGGAGTGCACCAGCGCCCGGAACATGGCCACGATGTTTGTTGGGACCCTCCCCTCCAAACACTGCTTCCTGGTTTTACAAATGGCTACCTTAGCCAATGCCAGGAGCAGGTTGACCAGGAGATCCCTAGGCTTATCGTTCCGGGACACTGGGCACCCAAAAATAAAAAGTTGAGGGGAAAAACCCAGCCAGAACTGCAGGAGAAGGCTCCTCAAGAAGGACATGAGGGGCTGCAGTCTAGCGCAACTCGAATAAATGTGATATACGGACTCCCGCTCGCCACAGAAGGGACAGGCGGCGGGGGAGTCCGTGAAGTGTGCCAAATACTCTCCTGTGCTCAGTGCACCGTGGAGGACCCTCCAACCCAAATCCCCGGCGGGACCGGGAACCAAAGATGAATAGAGTTCCCTCCACCGGGGTCTCTCGCCCTCGTTCGCAGGGAATACCCGCCTCCAGATGGTGTCTGGGCGGGTGACAAGGGCGAGGTAATGCACTATATGGAGCACAAGAGAATACAGGACTTTCCTCGGCATGCCGCGGAAACACGCCGGGGACATATCCCCCAACTTGCTGAGGTTGGGGGAAAGGAGAGCCCGAGGGGGTTGCCGTGGCTTCGGTTCCACGCAAAAATCCGGAGAGCTGAAGTTGATAGGCTGACAAGGCTCTCCGGTCTGCAATAACCCCTCAATGAAGGTGCGTGAGTCGGGGTGGATGGCATCCGTAATCTCCTGGACCAAGCGACGAGGGACGCGGGCAGTACGCAGACCCATACGGGGCGCGAGCACCTCTGCTCTTACCCAGTATCGCCGCCCATAGTCCAGGAGATCCCCGACTCTGGTCACCTGCGCCAGGATTAGCCGGCGGCAAATAGAGGGTGAATCCAACATCCGAGCCCCCACTGCCGGATTATACAGCAGGGGCTCGGCGAGGAAATCAACCCCCACCGCCTGTTCCTTCCTGGTCGCGGAGACCAGTTTCCAGGCCTTAAGTAAGTCCCGATAGTATGCCGGCAGCACCGAGAGGTCTCTACCTAAACCCTCGGGCCTGATGATAAACAGTTGCCGATCATACCTCATATTGCGCAGCTGGCGAAAGAAACTGGTTGCCAGCTGGCACCACTGCGGAGACGGATCTGCGAATAGGTATCTCTGCAGGTATTGGAGGCGGAAAGTGTGTAACTGGGAGCGAACACACACCACTCCCTGTCCACCCTCCTCCAAAGGGAGACACGCAACTCCCGCAGAGACCCAATGCTTCCCTATCCAAAGAAAATCCATCAACTTCCTCTGGATCTTGTTGATAAATTCGGGGGTCGGACCCATGGCTATCAGCCGGTGCCAAAGCTGACTGGCCACCAGCTGATTAATCACCAGGGTTCTTCCCCCGAGGGAAAGCATTCTCGACAGATACACCCATGACCCCAGACGAGCAACGACCCGTTCTTCAAGATCACTGAAGTTTTCCGGGGCCGGGACCTCCGCAGCAGACAGGTAGACTCCCAGATACTTGAGAGTATCGCCCTCCCACGAGACATTCCGAAACGCGGGGGGCAAGGAGTCCACCTGTAAGGGACCCACCAGAATGCCAGAGCACTTGGACCAGTTGATCCGAGCAGAAGAGGCCGCGGTATAGACCTCTTGGCACGCTTGTGCCCGCTCTAGATCATCTAGGTCCTGGGCCACGAGGAGCACGTCATCGGCATAAGCCGACAGGACTACCCGCATGTCAGGTTCCCGCAGCACCAGCCCGGTGAGCCTCCTCCTCAGTAGGCAGAGGAAGGGCTCAATGGCCAGCGCGTACAGTTGCCCAGACAGGGGGCACCCTTGACGTACTCCCCGACCAAACACAAAAGGTGCCGTCAGGGACCAGTTGATCTTCACCAGACACTCTGCAGAGGCGTACAGCATCTGGAGAAAGCCCACAAATTGTGGGCCGAAGCCAAACGCCTGCAGGGTCTGCATAAGGTAACGGTGATCCACTCTGTCAAACGCCTTCTCTTGATCTAGGGACAGGAAGGCGAGTGATAGACCAGTCCTTTGTGCGTAATGCATCAGGTCCCGGACCAGAAAGATGTTGTCATGAATACTCCGGCCCGGGACAGTATAGGACTGGTCGGGGTGAATCACCTCTGCCAGCACGGACTTGAGCCTCAGCGAAAGCGCTTTGGCTACGATCTTATAGTCCGTGCTGAGCAGTGATACCGGTCGCCAGTTGGAAATCTGGCGGAGATCCCCCTTCTTCGGCAGCAGAGACAGTATTGCCCGCCGACACGAAAGGGGCATCTCACCGGTCTCCAGGGCTTCGGCTAGGACCTCGGTGAAATCAGGTCCCAGCATCTCCCAGAAAAACCTGAAGAACTCCACAGTCAGCCCGTCCAGACCCGGCGTCTTTCCGCGGGACATGAGATTGAGGGCTTCAGAGAGCTCGGCCATGGTCAAAGGTAACTCAAGCAGCTCCCTTCCATCCTCACTGACCGTGGGAAGCCCCTCCCATAAGACCCTGCATTTATCTGGCTGGATTGACTCCGGAGAAAAAAGATCTACATAGAATCTCCGGGTTCTGTCCCGGATGCTCTCCGGGTCAGTCAAAGGAGTACCGTCCTCTGCCAACAAGCAGGTGATATGTCTACGGTTTCCCCTCTTTTTCTCCAGCGCGTAGAAGAGTCGCGACCCGCGATCCATCTCGCGAAGGAAGTGGATGCGGGATCGCACATACGCCCCCCGAGCTCTCCGATCTTCCAAGTCCCGGAGAGCGTACTTCCTCTCCACGTACATGCTCTGCAGGTATTGGTCTCCTTCCACAGACAGCCTCTTCTCGAGATCGAGCACCTTCTCCCTGACCTGAGGGCCTTGATCTCAGCATCGCGCTGCCTGCTGGCACCTCTGGTATACTCCTGACACACGAGGCGCAGATGAACCTTGCCCACGTCCCACCACTGCTCTAACGTGGCAAAGTCTGACCTGCAACCTCTCCAGGCCATCCAAAAGTCTCGGACCGACGTCTCAAACCCCTTGTCCTCCAACAAAGTATTGTTGAAGTGCCAATATGCGGCTGAAGGTGCTGCAGGTAGCAGCGTCACCGTCACGGACGCACAATTGTGGTCCGAAAACGGCGCCAGCCTAATGGCACTGGACTGGGCTCGCGACAGGCTGTGGCTGGAAATATACAGCCTGTCTATCCGGGACCAGGACATCCGTTCACCCCTAAACACCCTAACATGTGTGAACTCAGTGGATGCCTCAGGATGTTGTTCTCGCCAGACGTCTACCAAGGAGTAGCGGGTGATGACCTCCCGCAAGGCCGACGCAGAACACGGGTGTGGCTCCGGACCATTCCGGTCTTTCCGAGCCTCGAGGGTACAGTTAAAATCACCCCCGAGCACCACGTATTCGTTCGTGTCGACTGTCTCCAGGTATTCAGACATTCTGACGAAGAACTGCCTTCTCAGGGGTCCGGTGGCAGGAGCATACACGTTCAGGAAATTAAACGTGTAGTCCTCGTGTCGGACCCTGATATGCAACAGGCGACCTGGAACAACCGTTTTGGCAAGCAGCAGCTCAGGTTGAAAGGATTCAGAGAACAGGGTCACCACCCCACAAGATGTCGAAGTGAGGTGGCTGAAAAAGACCTTGCCTCGCCACTCCAGATGCCAGCTGGCTTCAGCCTCTGGAGTGGTATGGGTTTCCTGCAGGAAACTCACAGAATACTTTCCCTTCTGTAAAAAGGAGAGTACCTGGAACCTGCGCAACCCGTCCTTACAGCTGTTTACGTTAAGCGTACCGATGCTCAAAGCCATTGGTAGTCAAAGAGTTTTTCCGTCCCACAGGCGCTCAGGGTGCTATACCCCGAGAAGCCTTTACGTGCTCTCGCATCAATTTGTAGAACTTTAGGGCACGAACATGTTCATTAGACCCTGAGATTCTGGCCTTGCGGTTGGCCCTGGTGTATACAAAA
The DNA here is from genome assembly GCF_040206685.1 of Ascaphus truei. Lineage (NCBI taxonomy): Eukaryota > Metazoa > Chordata > Amphibia > Anura > Ascaphidae > Ascaphus > Ascaphus truei. The sequence goes on from NW_027457046.1 coordinate 163,461, forward strand.
AGAGAGTGGAGAATGAACGAAGCATCCTTCCACTTCTTGAGGGCCAACTTCACCTTCTTTTTTCCTTGCTTGTGAAGGGTATCTCCTAGGAACTCATCTATCTCCTGGGCAGGGATAACGGGGCTCAAGGAGCCCACCGACTCTGCGGTGCCAGAGGATGCCTCACTGAGCCCCAACTCCCCAAGCTCCTCTTGGCTGAAAAACTCAAGACCCCCGCCCCTCTCTGTGGGAGCCTTTCTCAGCCCTAGAGTGGGTCCCCTCTTTGGTGTTTCCACGAGGGGGTCCACTATATCCTCCACATCCAACCCCTGGGTAGAATCTTCAGGGGTATCTGGAGGCGGTATGATGGAGGCAGCGGTCTCCCGAGTGTCCTCGGGGGCCACAGAGGCACCCAGTGCCCTCCTAATCTCCTCTATCGCCGTGTGGATAAATGGGATGCCACAGGTGTTCTCACCAACCGCGGGAGGGCACTCGCCAACCGCGGGAGGGCACTCGCCAACCGCGGGAGGGCACTCGCCAACCGCGGGAGGACACTCCTCAGCATGCACCCCAAGGAGAGAGTCCAGCTTGGCAGTCATCTCTGACAAAGACCAAAACTCTCTGCGAAGAGGGCTCACGTCAGACACCCTCCAAGTGTATCCTGAATTGCTCGCTAAAGCCTCCTCTCCTACACCTGCCTTCCCCGCTCCATCCTCTAAATCCTCAACCATGGGGGTCAGCCCTAGCCAATCCCCTCCTTCCGGTGACATAAAACCTGACTTGGCCTCAGGCGCTTCACCCAAAGGTGGTACAGCCGGAGGGAGATTCTGGTCGACCCCCGAGTCTCCGAAGACAGCTACTTTCGGTGTGATAGGTTCACCGAAGCACAAGTCCCCGGGGGATGTTCTCCAACTGGGAGGAGTGTTGGAAGGCTTCCCAACGTCCATTTCTAGGGGCAAAGCCTCATGTTGTTGAGCACTTTGACCTTCCACCCCAGGGACGCCGGGTACCTCCTCTTCCCCTTGTATTCCCTCCAGATCTTCGAGGGGGGGGGGCTGCATATTTATGGATTCCGGCTCACACTGGCTAATCCTAACCAGTGGGCCGGACAGGGCCACCCTGTGCGGAATTGCTGTTACATTCCGCTTCGGAGACTTCTGAGGGTGAACGTAATAAGGTTCACCCTCCTCGCCCTCCTCAATCACCCTCTTGTTTTTGTTTTTAAAAGGCTTCTTCCTGGGGGGTGCTTCCCCAGAAGAGGGTGCCACTGTCTCTCCAGCCGGAGCTTCCTCCTGCTCCCCCGCACCCTGTACGGTGCTTACATTGGGGGTAAGGTGTTCTTGGGGGGGGACAGTGACAACAGAGGGTGACTGTTCTGGGGTGACTCTTTTCTTCTCCCTCTTTTTTGGGGGGAGAGGTTCAGATGTCACTGTTTGAGATGGAGCAGTGACATCTTCTGTGGTCCCAGGGGGGACCTGGGCTCTCAAGGGCTTTTCCTTCTCCCTCTGTTCTTTGGGGAGAGGTACAGACGTCACTGTTCCAGATGGGACAGCGACATCTCTTGTGGTCCCAGGACGGACCTGGGCCCCTGAGGGCCCCGCTGTGGTGGGCACAGCGGTACGGGGTGTCTTGGCAGAGGGAGGGGTGGGTGTAGGAGTTGGGATAGGTACTCTGTTCCCTTTGAGGCAACTCCTGCGAGTATGCCCCAGCTCCTTGCACAAATAGCACCTTACCCCCTCCGTGCCATAGTACACGGTGTATGTTATGCCCTCGTAGCGCACCCCAAAAGAACCCTCCACAGATTCAGTGCTCCCCGGCAGCAGCAGTTGTACCTGCCGCCTAAATGAGAGCACATGCCTCAGCGCCCTATCTCTACAGCCCAAAGATAATTTTATTATGGGGGACTTAATGTCTCCCAGGGCTTGCAGGTATGGCTTCATGAGGCTATCTGGGATGAAGGGGGGCACATTTGACAGAATGACCTTTGTGCCTAACCCCTCCATGGGCTCTATAGGGATGTATTTCCCCCCTACACTGATGCCTTTCTGCACCAGGGTGTGAGTGGCAGCCAGCGTACGGAGGAAGAAAATGCCCCTCCCATACATTTTGCTGGCCGCCACCACAGCAGAGGGACCCACCACATCAGCCACAGCCCTCACATATATCTCCATGTTTAGGCCAGGAGACATTGGGCACCTCACCCCAAGCTTCCTGCTCAGACAGGGCGTGGCCCCAGCATTGTTGTTGCTGGGGCCTTCGCCTGCAACTGCCACATGCGCCCATGTTGGAACTGGGACTGCAGGGGTTACGCTGCTAACAGGTGCTGGGGGAGGCGTGGCCAGGGCACTGGAAGGACCAGGCCTAGGGCTGTGACTAAGAGTGTTGCTCCTAGGGGCCACAGTTTTTGGTGTTTTATATCCGGGCGTCGCCCCCGTTGCCGCACTTGTCCTATTCCCCTTTCCAGGCATGATAACAAATAAGCCTCTAAGTCAGGGGAGGGTATTGCTTAGGGAGAGAGGTACAGAGAGGAAACTGTCTCTTTAAGAAGAGATCTCTCTGCAAGGGGAAAAAACCAGCAGCTTTTAAAAACCTGCTGCAGTTTTAAATCTTTTCCCCCTTATTGGTTACTCTCTCTCTGTTGTAATAAGCAATCACCACAATTTTACAAGTCTTTATAGAAAAGACACAAAGCTCTCAATTGCAAGTGAGAAAGGAATCAGGCTTAAGAAAACAAAAGAGTGAAATTGGAAGTTTAAACAACCAGTAAAAACCTCCAGTAGTGAGGGAGGAGAGAGGGGGTAAGACTGCAGTTTTCCAGCCAGCTAAACTGCAGCTATGCTGGGTTAAACACTGCAGCCCCTGGGTGAAAACCAAAAACGGTTTTTAATCCTGAAAATGCACCCAAAACCCTCTATAAAACTCCCAGTATACTCACAGTATACTCCCCCACAGATCCACAACAAAATATAACAAATAAAGAAAGAATAAAGCCGATTCCTTACCAAATGCTTGGGAGCTCTGCACATACGCTTCTGAATGGAGGGAGAAGCAGGATCCAGCCAGGAAAAAGCACTCACAGCCAAACTGCAAGCAGGCAAGTTCCCCTGTGTGGACCTATTTTGATCTGGTTTGAAACTGATTGGCCGGCAAAGCCGGCCAATTCAGTTAAACAACAATTCTACTTGTTACCAAGTAGAACAAAGAAAAAACCAGTCAAACAAAAAAGTAAATGAATCCAACAAGTACACTGCTAAAGTGCACTTAAAACAGAAGGGTTAATTCTGAAGAACCCTTGATGGGGGGTACCGAGCAAAGCACCCCGCCTAACGCCCACTGGGAGGCAAACTCTGAAACCGTCCCAGTGGACTCGGCGTACGAGTACTCTGCCCGAATACGGGAGTGCACCAGCGCCCGGAACATGGCCACGATGTTTGTTGGGACCCTCCCCTCCAAACACTGCTTCCTGGTTTTACAAATGGCTACCTTAGCCAATGCCAGGAGCAGGTTGACCAGGAGATCCCTAGGCTTATCGTTCCGGGACACTGGGCACCCAAAAATAAAAAGTTGAGGGGAAAAACCCAGCCAGAACTGCAGGAGAAGGCTCCTCAAGAAGGACATGAGGGGCTGCAGTCTAGCGCAACTCGAATAAATGTGATATACGGACTCCCGCTCGCCACAGAAGGGACAGGCGGCGGGGGAGTCCGTGAAGTGTGCCAAATACTCTCCTGTGCTCAGTGCACCGTGGAGGACCCTCCAACCCAAATCCCCGGCGGGACCGGGAACCAAAGATGAATAGAGTTCCCTCCACCGGGGTCTCTCGCCCTCGTTCGCAGGGAATACCCGCCTCCAGATGGTGTCTGGGCGGGTGACAAGGGCGAGGTAATGCACTATATGGAGCACAAGAGAATACAGGACTTTCCTCGGCATGCCACGGAAACACGCCGGGGACATATCCCCCAACTTGCTGAGGTTGGGGGAAAGAAGAGCCCGAGGGGGTTGCCGTGGCTTCGGTTCCACGCAAAAATCCGGAGAGCTGAAGTTGATAGGCTGACAAGGCTCTCCGGTCTGCAATAACCCCTCAATGAAGGTGCGTGAGTCGGGGTGGATGGCATCCGTAATCTCCTGGATCAAGCGACGAGGGACGCGGGCAGTACGCAGACCCATACGGGGCGCGAGCACCTCTGCTCTTACCCAGTATCGCCGCCCATAGTCCAGGAGATCCCCGACTCTGGTCACCTGCGCCAGGATTAGCCGGCGGCAAATAGAGGGTGAATCCAACATCCGAGCCCCCACTGCCGGATTATACAGCAGGGGCTCGGCGAGGAAATCAACCCCCACCGCCTGTTCCTTCCTGGTCGCGGAGACCAGTTTCCAGGCCTTAAGTAAGTCCCGATAGTATGCCGGCAGCACCGAGAGGTCTCTACCTAAACCCTCGGGCCTGATGATAAACAGTTGCCGATCATACCTCATATTGCGCAGCTGGCGAAAGAAACTGGTTGCCAGCTGGCACCACTGCGGAGACGGATCTGCGAATAGGTATCTCTGCAGGTATTGGAGGCGGAAAGTGTGTAACTGGGAGCGGACACACACCACTCCCTGTCCACCCTCCTCCAAAGGGAGACACGCAACTCCCGCAGAGACCCAATGCTTCCCTATCCAAAGAAAATCCATCAACTTCCTCTGGATCTTGTTGATAAATTCGGGGGTCGGACCCATGGCTATCAGCCGGTGCCAAAGCTGACTGGCCACCAGCTGATTAATCACCAGGGTTCTTCCCCTGAGGGAAAGCATTCTCGACAGATACACCCATGACCCCAGACGAGCAACGACCCGTTCTTCAAGATCACTGAAGTTTTCCGGGGCCGGGACCTCCGCAGCAGACAGGTAGACTCCCAGATACTTGAGAGTATCGCCCTCCCACGAGACATTCCGAAACGCGGGGGGCAAGGAGTCCACCTGTAAGGGACCCACCAGAATGCCAGAGCACTTGGACCAGTTGATCCGAGCAGAAGAGGCCGCGGTATAGACCTCTTGGCACGCTTGTGCCCGCTCTAGATCATCTAGGTCCTGGGCCACGAGGAGCACGTCATCGGCATAAGCCGACAGGACTACCCGCATGTCAGGTTCCCGCAGCACCAGCCCGGTGAGCCTCCTCCTCAGTAGGCAGAGGAAGGGCTCAATGGCCAGCGCGTACAGTTGCCCAGACAGGGGGCACCCTTGACGTACTCCCCGACCAAACACAAAAGGTGCCGTTAGGGACCAGTTGATCTTCACCAGACACTCTGCAGAGGTGTACAGCATCTGGAGAAAGCCCACAAATTGTGGGCCGAAGCCAAACGCCTGCAGGGTCTGCATAAGGTAACGGTGATCCACTCTGTCAAACGCCTTCTCTTGATCTAGGGACAGGAAGGCAAGTGATAGACCAGTCTTTTGTGCGTAATGCATCAGGTCCCGGACCAGAAAGATGTTGTCATGAATACTCCGGCCCGGGACAGTATAGGACTGGTCGGGGTGAATCACCTCTGCCAGCACGGACTTGAGCCTCAGCGAAAGCGCTTTGGCTACAATCTTATAGTCCGTGCTGAGCAGTGATACCGGTCGCCAGTTGGAAATCTGGCGGAGATCCCCCTTCTTCGGCAGCAGAGACAGTATTGCCCGCCGACACGAAAGGGGCATCTCACCGGTCTCCAGGGCTTCGGCTAGGACCTCGGTGAAATCAGGTCCCAGCATCTCCCAGAAAAACCGGAAGAACTCCACAGTCAGCCCGTCTAGACCCGGCGTTTTTCCGCGGGACATGAGATTGAGGGCTTCAGAGAGCTCGGCCATGGTCAAAGGTAACTCAAGCAGCTCCCTTCCATCCTCACTGACCGTGGGAAGCCCCTCCCATAAGACCCTGCATTTATCTGGCTGGATTAACTCCGGAGAGAAAAGATCTACATAGAATCTCCGGGTTCTGTCCCGGATGCTCTCCGGGTCAGTCAAAGGAGTACCGTCCTCTGCCAACAAGCAGGTGATATGTCTACGGTTTCCCCTCTTTTTCTCCAGCGCGTAGAAGAGTCGCGACCCGCGATCCATCTCGCGAAGGAAGTGGATGCGGGATCGCACATACGCCCCCCGAGCTCTCCGATCTTCCAAGTCCCGGAGAGCGTACTTCCTCTCCACGTACATACTCTGCAGGTATTGGTCTCCTTCCACAGACAGCCTCTTCTCGAGATCGAGCACCTCCTCCCTGAGGGCCTTGATCTCAGCATCGCGCTGCCTGCTGGCACCTCTGGTATACTCCTGACACACGAGGCGCAGATGAACCTTGCCCACGTCCCACCACTGCTCTAACGTGGCAAAGTCTGACCTGCAACCTCTCCAGGCCATCCAAAAGTCTCGGACCGACGTCTCAAACCCCTTGTCCTCCAACAAAGTATTGTTGAAGTGCCAATATGCGGCTGAAGGTGCTGCAGGTAGCAGCGTCACCGTCACGGACGCACAATTGTGGTCCGAAAACGGCGCCAGCCTAATGGCACTGGACTGGGCTCGCGACAGGCTGTGGCTGGAAATATACAGCCTGTCTATCCGGGACCAGGACATCCGTTCACCCCTAAACACCCTAACATGTGTGAACTCAGTGGATGCCTCAGGATGTTGTTCTCGCCAGACGTCTACCAAGGAGTAGCGGGTGATGACCTCCCGCAAGGCCGACGCAGAACACGGGTGTGGCTCCGGACCATTCCGGTCTTTCCGAGCCTCGAGGGTACAGTTAAAATCACCCCCGAGCACCACGTATTCGTTCGTGTCGACTGTCTCCAGGTATTCAGACATTCTGACGAAGAACTGCCTTCTCAGGGGTCCGGTGGCAGGAGCATACACGTTCAGGAAATTAAACGTGTAGTCCTCGTGTCGGACCCTGATATGCAACAGGCGACCTGGAACAACCGTTTTGGCAAGCAGCAGCTCAGGTTGAAAGGATTCAGAGAACAGGGTCACCACCCCACAAGATGTCGAAGTGAGGTGGCTGAAAAAGACCTTGCCTCGCCACTCCAGATGCCATCTGGCTTCAGCCTCTGGAGTGGTATGGGTTTCCTGCAGGAAACTCACAGAATACTTTCCCTTCTGTAAAAAGGAGAGTACCTGGAACCTGCGCAACCCGTCCTTACAGCTGTTTACGTTAAGCGTACCGATGCTCAAAGCCATTGGTAGTCAAAGAGTTTTTCCGTCCCACAGGCGCTCAGGGTGCTATACCCCGAGAAGCCTTTACGTGCTCTCGCATCAATTTGTAGAACTTTAGGGCACGAACATGTTCATTAGACCCTGAGATTCTGGCCTTGCGGTTGGCCCTGGTGTATACAAAAAGAGAGTGGAGAATGAACGAAGCATCCTTCCACTTCTTGAGGGCCAACTTCACCTTCTTTTTTCCTTGCTTGTGAAGGGTATCTCCTAGGAACTCATCTATCTCCTGGGCAGGGATAACGGGGCTCAAGGAGCCCACCGACTCTGCGGTGCCAGAGGATGCCTCACTGAGTCCCAACTCCCCAAGCTCCTCTTGGCTGAAAAACTCAAGACCCCCGCCCCTCTCTGTGGGAGCCTTTCTCAGCCCTAGAGTGGGTCCCCTCTTCGGTGTTTCCACGAGGGGGTCCACTATATCCTCCACATCCAACCCCTGGGTAGAATCTTCAGGGGTATCTGGAGGCGGTATGATGGAAGCAGCGGTCTCCCGAGTGTCCTCGGGGGCCACAGAGGCACCCAGTGCCCTCCTAATCTCCTCTATCGCCGTGTGGATAAATGGGATGCCACAGGTGTTCTCACCAACCGCGGGAGGGCACTCGCCAACCGCGGGAGGGCACTCGCCAACCGCGGGAGGGCACTCGCCAACCGCGGGAGGGCACTCGCCAACCGCTGGAGGGCACTCGCCAACCGCGGGAGGGCACTCGCCAACCGCGGGAGGGCACTCGCCAACCGCGGGAGGGCACTCGCCAACCGCTGGAGGGCACTCGCCAACCGCTGGAGGGCACTCCTCAGCATGCACCCCAAGGAGAGAGTCCAGCTTGGCAGTCATCTCTGACAAAGACCAAAACTCTCTGCGAAGAGGGCTCACGTCAGACACCCTCCAAGTGTATCCTGAATTGCTCGCTAAAGCCTCCTCTCCTACACCTGCCTTCCCCGCTCCATCCTCTAAATCCTCAACCATGGGGGTCAGCCCTAGCCAATCCCCTCCTTCCGGTGACATAAAACCTGACTCGGCCTCAGGCGCTTCACCCAAAGGTGGTACAGCCGGAGGGAGATTCTGGTCGACCCCCGAGTCTCCGAAGACAGCTACTTTCGGTGTGATAGGTTCACCGAAGCACAAGTCCCCGGGGGATGTTCTCCAACTGGGAGGAGTGTTGGAAGGCTTCCCAACGTCCATTTCTAGGGGCAAAGCCTCATGTTGTTGAGCACTTTGACCTTCCACCCCAGGGACGCCGGGTACCTCCTCTTCCCCTTGTATTCCCTCCAGATCTTCGAGGGGGGGGGGCTGCATATTTATGGATTCGGGCTCACACTGGCTAATCCTAACCAGTGGGCCGGACAGGGCCACCCTGTGCGGAATTGCTGTTACATTCCGCTTTGGAGACTTCTGAGGGTGAACGTAATACGGTTCACCCTCCTCGCCCTCCTCAATCACCCTCTTGTTTTTGTTTTTAAAAGGCTTCTTCCTGGGGGGTGCTTCCCCAGAAGAGGGTGCCACTGTCTCTCCAGCCGGAGCTTCCTCCTGCTCCCCCGCACCCTGTACGGTGCTTACATTGGGGGTAAGGTGTTCTTGGGGGGGGACAGTGACAACAGAGGGTGACTGTTCTGGGGTGACTCTTTTCTTCTCCCTCTTTTTTGGGGGGAGAGGTTCAGATGTCACTGTTTGAGATGGAGCAGTGACATCTTCTGTGGTCCCAGGGGGGACCTGGGCTCTCAAGGGCTTTTCCTTCTCCCTCTGTTCTTTGGGGAGAGGTACAGACGTCACTGTTCCAGATGGGACAGCGACATCTCTTGTGGTCCCAGGACGGACCTGGGCCCCTGAGGGCCCCGCTGTGGTGGGCACAGCGGTACGGGGTGTCTTGGCAGAGGGAGGGGTGGGTGTAGGAGTTGGGATAGGTACTCTGTTCCCTTTGAGGCAACTCCTGCGAGTATGCCCCAGCTCCTTGCACAAATAGCACCTTACCCCCTCCGTGCCATAGTACACGGTGTATGTTATGCCCTCGTAGCGCACCCCAAAAGAACCCTCCACAGATTCAGTGCTCCCCGGCAGCAGCAGTTGTACCTGCCGCCTAAATGAGAGCACATGCCTCAGCGCCCTATCTCTACAGCCCAAAGATAATTTTATTATGGGGGACTTAATGTCTCCCAGGGCTTGCAGGTATGGCTTCATGAGGCTATCTGGGATGAAGGGGGGCACATTTGACAGAATGACCTTTGTGCCTAACCCCTCCATTGGCTCTATAGGGATGTATTTCCCCCCTACACTGATGCCTTTCTGCACCAGGGTGTGAGTGGCAGCCAGCGTACGGAGGAAGAAAATGCCCCTCCCATACATTTTGCTGGCCGCCACCACAGCAGAGGGACCCACCACATCAGCCACAGCCCTCACATATATCTCCATGTTTAGGCCAGGAGACATTGGGCACCTCACCCCAAGCTTCCTGCTCAGACAGGGCGTGGCCCCAACATTGTTGTTGCTGGGGCCATCGCCTGCAACTGCCACATGCGCCCATGTTGGAACTGGGACTGCAGGGGTTACGCTGCTAACAGGTGCTGGGGGAGGCGTGGCCAGGGCACTGGAAGGACCAGGCCTAGGGCTGTGACTAAGAGTGTTGCTCCTAGGGGCCACAGTTTTTGGTGTTTTATATCCGGGCGTCGCCCCCGTTGCCGCACTTGTCCTATTCCCCTTTCCAGGCATGATAACAAATAAGCCTCTAAGTCAGGGGAGGGTATTGCTTAGGGAGAGAGGTACAGAGAGGAAACTGTCTCTTTAAGAAGAGATCTCTCTGCAAGGGGAAAAAACAGCAGCTTTTAAAAACCTGCTGCAGTTTTAAATCTTTTCCCCCTTATTGGTTACTCTCTCTCTGTTGTAATAAGCAATCACCACAATTTTACAAGTCTTTATAGAAAAGACACAGAGCTCTCAATTGCAAGTGAGAAAGGAATCAGGCTTAAGAAAACAAAAGAGTGAAATTGGAAGTTTAAACAACCAGTAAAAACCTCCAGTAGTGAGGGAGGAGAGAGGGGGTAAGACTGCAGTTTTCCAGCCAGCTAAACTGCAGCTATGCTGGGTTAAAACACTGCAGCCCCTGGGTGAAAACCAAAAACGGTTTTTAATCCTGAAAATGCACCCAAAACCCTCTATAAAACTCCCAGTATACTCACAGTATACTCCCCCACAGATCCACAACAAAATATAACAAATAAAGTAAGAATAAAGCCGATTCCTTACCAAATGCCTGGGAGCTCTGCACATACGCTTCTGAATGGAAGGAGAAGCAGGATCCAGCCAGGAAAAAACACTCACAGCCAAACTGCAAGCAGGCAAGTTCCCCTGAGTGGACCTATTTTGATCTGGTTTGAAACTGATTGGCCGGCGAAGCCGGCCAATTCAGTTAAACAACAATTCTACTTGTTACCAAGTAGAACAAAGAAAAAACCAGTCAAACAAAAAAGTAAATGAATCCTACAAGTACACTGCTAAAGTGCACTTAAAACAGAAGGGTTAATTCTGAAGAACCCTTGATGGGGGGTACCGAGCAAAGCACCCCGCCTAACGCCCACTGGGAGGCAAACTCTGAAACCGTCCCAGTGGACTCGGCGTACGAGTACTCTGCCCGAATACGGGAGTGCACCAGCGCCCGGAACATGGCCACGATGTTTGTTGGGACCCTCCCCTCCAAACACTGCTTCCTGGTTTTACAAATGGCTACCTTAGCCAATGCCAGGAGCAGGTTGACCAGGAGATCCCTAGGCTTATCGTTCCGGGACACTGGGCACCCAAAAATAAAAAGTTGAGGGGAAAAACCCAGCCAGAACTGCAGGAGAAGGCTCCTCAAGAAGGACATGAGGGGCTGCAGTCTAGCGCAACTCGAATAAATGTGATATACGGACTCCCGCTCGCCACAGAAGGGACAGGCGGCGGGGGAGTCCGTGAAGTGTGCCAAATACTCTCCTGTGCTCAGTGCACCGTGGAGGACCCTCCAACCCAAATCCCCGGCGGGACCGGGAACCAAAGATGAATAGAGTTCCCTCCACCGGGGTCTCTCGCCCTCGTTCGCAGGGAATACCCGCCTCCAGATGGTGTCTGGGCGGGTGACAAGGGTGAGGTAATGCACTATATGGAGCACAAGAGAATACAGGACTTTCCTCGGCATGCCGCGGAAACACGCCGGGGACATATCCCCCAACTTGCTGAGGTTGGGAGAAAGAAGAGCCCGAGGGTGCTGCCGCGGCTTCGGTTCCACGCAAAAATCCGGAGAGCTGAAGTTGATAGGCTGACAAGGCTCTCCGGTCTGCAATAACCCCTCAATGAAGGTGCGTGAGTCGGGGTGGATGGCATCCGTAATCTCCTGGATCAAGCGACGAGGGACGCGGGCAGTACGCAGACCCATACGGGGCGCGAGCACCTCTGCTCTTACCCAGTATCGCCGCCCATAGTCCAGGAGATCCCCGACTCTGGTCACCTGCGCCAGGATTAGCCGGCGGCAAATAGAGGGTGAATCCAACATCCGAGCCCCCACTGCCGGATTATACAGCAGGGGCTCGGCGAGGAAACCAACCCCCACCGCCTGTTCCTTCCTGGTCGCGGAGACCAGTTTCCAGGCCTTAAGTAAGTCCCGATAGTATGCCGGCAGCACCGAGAGGTCTCTACCTAAACCCTCGGGCCTGATGATAAACAGTTGCCGATCATACCTCATATTGCGCAGCTGGCGAAAGAAACTGGTTGCCAGCTGGCACCACTGCGGAGACGGATCTGCGAATAGGTATCTCTGCAGGTATTGGAGGCGGAAAGTGTGTAACTGGGAGCGAACACACACCACTCCCTGTCCACCCTCCTCCAAAGGGAGACACGCAACTCCCGCAGAGACCCAATGCTTCCCTATCCAAAGAAAATCCATCAACTTCCTCTGGATCTTGTTGATAAATTCGGGGGTCGGACCCATGGCTATCAGCCGGTGCCAAAGCTGACTGGCCACCAGCTGATTAATCACCAGGGTTCTTCCCCTGAGGGAAAGCATTCTCGACAGATACACCCATGACCCCAGACGAGCAACGACCCGTTCTTCAAGATCACTGAAGTTTTCCGGGGCCGGGACCTCCGCAGCAGACAGGTAGACTCCCAGATACTTGAGAGTATCGCCCTCCCACGAGACATTCCGAAACGCGGGGGGCAAGGAGTCCACCTGTAAGGGACCCACCAGAATGCCAGAGCACTTGGACCAGTTGATCCGAGCAGAAGAGGCCGCGGTATAGACCTCTTGGCACGCTTGTGCCCGCTCTAGATCATCTAGGTCCTGGGCCACGAGGAGCACGTCATCGGCATAAGCCGACAGGACTACCCGCATGTCAGGTTCCCGCAGCACCAGCCCGGTGAGCCTCCTCCTCAGTAGGCAGAGGAAGGGCTCAATGGCCAGCGCGTACAGTTGCCCAGACAGGGGGCACCCTTGACGTACTCCCCGACCAAACACAAAAGGTGCCGTCAGGGACCAGTTGATCTTCACAAGACACTCTGCAGAGGCGTACAGCATCTGGAGAAAGCCCACAAATTGTGGGCCGAAGCCAAACGCCTGCAGGGTCTGCATAAGGTAACGGTGATCCACTCTGTCAAACGCCTTCTCTTGATCTAGGGACAGGAAGGCGAGTGATAGACCAGTCCTTTGTGCGTAATGCATCAGGTCCCGGACCAGAAAGATGTTGTCATGAATACTCCGGCCCGGGACAGTATAGGACTGGTCGGGGTGAATCACCTCTGCCAGCACGGACTTGAGCCTCAGCGAAAGCGCTTTGGCTACGATCTTATAGTCCGTGCTGAGCAGTGATACCGGTCGCCAGTTGGAAATCTGGCGGAGATCCCCCTTCTTCGGCAGCAGAGACAGTATTGCCCGCCGACACGAAAGGGGCATCTCACCGGTCTCCAGGGCTTCGGCTAGGACCTCGGTGAAATCAGGTCCCAGCATCTCCCAGAAAAACCGGAAGAACTCCACAGTCAGCCCGTCCAGACCCGGCGTTTTTCCGCGGGACATGAGATTGAGGGCTTCAGAGAGCTCGGCCATGGTCAAAGGTAACTCAAGCCGCTCCCTTCCATCCTCACTGACCGTGGGAAGCCCCTCCCATAAGACCCTGCATTTATCTGGCTGGATTGACTCCGGAGAGAAAAGATCTACATAGAATCTCCGGGTTCTGTCCCGGATGCTCTCCGGGTCAGTCAAAGGAGTACCGTCCTCTGCCAACAAGCAGGTGATATGTCTACGGTTTCCCCTCTTTTTCTCCAGCGCGTAGAAGAGTCGCGACCCGCGATCCATCTCGCGAAGGAAGTGGATGCGGGATCGCACATACGCCCCCCGAGCTCTCCGATCTTCCAAGTCCCGGAGAGCGTACTTCCTCTCCACGTACATACTCTGCAGGTATTGGTCTCCTTCCACAGACAGCCTCTTCTCGAGATCGAGCACCTCCTCCCTGAGGGCCTTGATCTCAGCATCGCGCTGCCTGCTGGCACCTCTGGTATACTCCTGACACACGAGGCGCAGATGAACCTTGCCCACGTCCCACCACTGCTCTAACGTGGCAAAGTCTGACCTGCAACCTCTCCAGGCCATCCAAAAGTCTCGGACCGACGTCTCAAACCCCTTGTCCTCCAACAAAGTATTGTTGAAGTGCCAATATGCGGCTGAAGGTGCTGCAGGTAGCAGCGTCACCGTCACGGACGCACAATTGTGGTCCGAAAACGGCGCCAGCCTAATGGCACTGGACTGGGCTCGCGACAGGCTGTGGCTGGAAATATACAGCCTGTCTATCCGGGACCAGGACATCCGTTCACCCCTAAACACCCTAACATGTGTGAACTCAGTGGATGCCTCAGGATGTTGTTCTCGCCAGACGTCTACCAAGGAGTAGCGGGTGATGACCTCCCGCAAGGCCGACGCAGAACACGGGTGTGGCTCCGGACCATTCCGGTCTTTCCGAGCCTCGAGGGTACAGTTAAAATCACCCCCGAGCACCACGTATTCGTTCGTGTCGACTGTCTCCAGGTATTCAGACATTCTGACGAAGAACTGCCTTCTCAGGGGTCCGGTGGCAGGAGCATACACGTTCAGGAAATTAAACGTGTAGTCCTCGTGTCGGACCCTGATATGCAACAGGCGACCTGGAACAACCGTTTTGGCAAGCAGCAGCTCAGGTTGAAAGGATTCAGAGAACAGGGTCACCACCCCACAAGATGTCGAAGTGAGGTGGCTGAAAAAGACCTTGCCTCGCCACTCCAGATGCCAGCCGGCTTCAGCCTCTGGAGTGGTATGGGTTTCCTGCAGGAAACTCACAGAATACTTTCCCTTCTGTAAAAAGGAGAGTACCTGGAACCTGCGCAACCCGTCCTTACAGCTGTTTACGTTAAGCGTACCGATGCTCAAAGCCATTGGTAGTCAAAGAGTTTTTCCGTCCCACAGGCGCTCAGGGTGCTATACCCCGAGAAGCCTTTACGTGCTCTCGCATCAATTTGTAGAACTTTAGGGCACGAACATGTTCATTAGACCCTGAGATTCTGGCCTTGCGGTTGGCCCTGGTGTATACAAAAAGAGAGTGGAGAATGAACGAAGCATCCTTCCACTTCTTGAGGGCCAACTTCACCTTCTTTTTTCCTTGCTTGTGAAGGGTATCTCCTAGGAACTCATCTATCTCCTGGGCAGGGATAACGGGGCTCAAGGAGCCCACCGACTCTGCGGTGCCAGAGGATGCCTCACCGAGCCCCAACTCCCCAAGCTCCTCTTGGCTGAAAAACTCAAGACCCCCGCCCCTCTCTGTGGGAGCCTTTCTCAGCCCTAGAGTGGGTCCCCTCTTCGGTGTTTCCACGAGGGGGTCCACTATATCCTCCACATCCAACCCCTGGGTAGAATCTTCAGGGGTATCTGGAGGCGGTATGATGGAGGCAGCGGTCTCCCGAGTGTCCTCGGGGGCCACAGAGGCACCCAGTGCCCTCCTAATCTCCTCTATCGCCGTGTGGATAAATGGGATGCCACAGGTGTTCTCACCAACCGCGGGAGGGCACTCGCCAACCGCGGGAGGGCACTCGCCAACCGCGGGAGGGCACTCGCCAACCGCGGGAGGGCACTCGCCAACCGCTGGAGGGCACTCGCCAACCGCGGGAGGGCACTCGCCAACCGCGGGAGGGCACTCGCCAACCGCGGGAGGGCACTCCTCAGCATGCACCCCAAGGAGAGAGTCCAGCTTGGCAGTCATCTCTGACAAAGACCAAAACTCTCTGCGAAGAGGGCTCACGTCAGACACCCTCCAAGTGTATCCTGAATTGCTCGCTAAAGCCTCCTCTCCTACACCTGCCTTCCCCGCTCCATCCTCTAAATCCTCAACCATGGGGGTCAGCCCTAGCCAATCCCCTCCTTCCGGTGACATAAAACCTGACTCGGCCTCAGGCGCTTCACCCAAAGGTGGTACAGCCGGAGGGAGATTCTGGTCGACCCCCGAGTCTCCGAAGACAGCTACTTTCGGTGTGATAGGTTCACCGAAGCACAAGTCCCCGGGGGATGTTCTCCAACTGGGAGGAGTGTTGGAAGGCTTCCCAACGTCCATTTCTAGGGGCAAAGCCTCATGTTGTTGAGCACTTTGACCTTCCACCCCAGGGACGCCGGGTACCTCCTCTTCCCCTTGTATTCCCTCCAGATCTTCGAGGGGGGGGGGCTGCATATTTATGGATTCCGGCTCACACTGGCTAATCCTAACCAGTGGGCCGGACAGGGCCACCCTGTGCGGAATTGCTGTTACATTCCGCTTCGGAGACTTCTGAGGGTGAACGTAATACGGTTCACCCTCCTCGCCCTCCTCAATCACCCTCTTGTTTTTGTTTTTAAAAGGCTTCTTCCTGGGGGGTGCTTCCCCAGAAGAGGGTGCCACTGTCTCTCCAGCCGGAGCTTCCTCCTGTTCCCCCGCACCCTGTACGGTGCTTACATTGGGGGTAAGGTGTTCTTTGGGGGGGACAGTGACAACAGAGGGTGACTGTTCTGGGGTGACTCTTTTCTTCTCCCTCTTTTTTGGGGGGAGAGGTTCAGATGTCACTGTTTGAGATGGAGCAGTGACATCTTCTGTGGTCCCAGGGGGGACCTGGGCTCTCAAGGGCTTTTCCTTCTCCCTCTGTTCTTTGGGGAGAGGTACAGACGTCACTGTTCCAGATGGGACAGCGACATCTCTTGTGGTCCCAGGACGGACCTGGGCCCCTGAGGGCCCCGCTGTGGTGGGCACAGCGGTACGGGGTGTCTTGGCAGAGGGAGGGGTGGGTGTAGGAGTTGGGATAGGTACTCTGTTCCCTTTGAGGCAACTCCTGCGAGTATGCCCCAGCTCCTTGCACAAATAGCACCTTACCCCCTCCGTGCCATAGTACACGGTGTATGTTATGCCCTCGTAGCGCACCCCAAAAGAACCCTCCACAGATTCAGTGCTCCCCGGCAGCAGCAGTTGTACCTGCCGCCTAAATGAGAGCACATGCCTCAGCGCCCTATCTCTACAGCCCAAAGATAATTTTATTATGGGGGACTTAATGTCTCCCAGGGCTTGCAGGTATGGCTTCATGAGGCTATCTGGGATGAAGGGGGGCACATTTGACAGAATGACCTTTGTGCCTAACCCCTCCATTGGCTCTATAGGGATGTATTTCCCCCCTACACTGATGCCTTTCTGCACCAGGGTGTGAGTGGCAGCCAGCGTACGGAGGAAGAAAATGCCCCTCCCATACATTTTGCTGGCCGCCACCACAGCAGAGGGACCCACCACATCAGCCACAGCCCTCACATATATCTCCATGTTTAGGCCAGGAGACATTGGGCACCTCACCCCAAGCTTCCTGCTCAGACAGGGCGTGGCCCCAACATTGTTGTTGCTGGGGCCATCGCCTGCAACTGCCACATGCGCCCATGTTGGAACTGGGACTGCAGGGGTTACGCTGCTAACAGGTGCTGGGGGAGGCGTGGCCAGGGCACTGGAAGGACCAGGCCTAGGGCTGTGACTAAGAGTGTTGCTCCTAGGGGCCACAGTTTTTGGTGTTTTATATCCGGGCGTCGCCCCCGTTGCCGCACTTGTCCTATTCCCCTTTCCAGGCATGATAACAAATAAGCCTCTAAGTCAGGGGAGGGTATTGCTTAGGGAGAGAGGTACAGAGAGGAAACTGTCTCTTTAAGAAGAGATCTCTCTGCAAGGGGAAAAAACAGCAGCTTTTAAAAACCTGCTGCAGTTTTAAATCTTTTCCCCCTTATTGGTTACTCTCTCTCTGTTGTAATAAGCAATCACCACAATTTTACAAGTCTTTATAGAAAAGACACAGAGCTCTCAATTGCAAGTGAGAAAGGAATCAGGCTTAAGAAAACAAAAGAGTGAAATTGGAAGTTTAAACAACCAGTAAAAACCTCCAGTAGTGAGGGAGGAGAGAGGGGGTAAGACTGCAGTTTTCCAGCCAGCTAAACTGCAGCTATGCTGGGTTAAAACACTGCAGCCCCTGGGTGAAAACCAAAAACGGTTTTTAATCCTGAAAATGCACCCAAAACCCTCTATAAAACTCCCAGTATACTCACAGTATACTCCCCCACAGATCCACAACAAAATATAACAAATAAAGTAAGAATAAAGCCGATTCCTTACCAAATGCCTGGGAGCTCTGCACATACGCTTCTGAATGGAAGGAGAAGCAGGATCCAGCCAGGAAAAAACACTCACAGCCAAACTGCAAGCAGGCAAGTTCCCCTGAGTGGAAGATGCTATGGAGTGAGCCCATAACCATTTAAATGTGGGAGGGGGTGAGCTTAAATTAAGTAGGAGGTTGCCAACCTCCAATCAGCCATGACTAGCTGGACAAGAATTGTAAAACATACTGGACACCTAACAAGCTCCTATTAAACCCCCAAAATACCCACAACATATATATAAGCATATGAGTGTCAGAGGAGTGCTACTGAGCATGGCAATATGCATTAAAACCAGAGACATAACATAAAACATAAAACATTAAGAATTTATATTAGCGTTAGGGACCCCTGATATGTGGTCTGCCTTGGCGTTGGCTCAGGGGCTTACAACAATTTTGGCCAAAAATGTCAAACTAAAAGACCATTTACTTATTAGATATTTAACCATATATATTTAGGCACTGTACCGTGTATGAGTCTCACTAGATGTGCTAAAAACTGAGCTTTGTCTGTGTTTTATGTTATGTCTCTGGTTTTAATGCATATTGCCATGCTCAGTAGCACTCCTCTGACACTCATATGCTTATATATATGTTGTGGGTATTTTGGGGGTTTAATAGGAGCTTGTTAGGTGTCCAGTATGTTTTACAATTCTTGTCCAGCTAGTCATGGCTGATTGGAGGTTGGCAACCTCCTACTTAATTTAAGCTCACCCCCTCCCACATTTAAATGGTTATGGGCTCACTCCATAGCATCTTCCACTCAGGGGAACTTGCCTGCTTGCAGTTTGGCTGTGACATCTCTAATACAGAGTGCTTTTCCTGGTAATGTACAGGTTAATAAAAGCTTCAGTCAGACAGAACTTTGCAGCTAATATTGACAGATTTACTATAAATCATTTTTCCTGTTATTAAACAGGTTATTAAGAATTTATATTAGCGTTAGGGACCCCTGATATGTGGTCTGCCTTGGCGTTGGCTCAGGGGCTTACAACAATTTTGGCCAAAAATGTCAAACTAAAAGACCATTTACTTATTAGATATTTAACCATATATATTTAGGCACTGTACCGTGTATGAGTCTCACTAGATGTGCTAAAAACTGAGCTTTGTCTGTGTTTTATGTTATGTCTCTGGTTTTAAAACTAGGGAATGACTCAAATTGTCAACCCTTAACATGAAAATGGATAGTGACTCAAGAAACACTTGGATCGGTCAGAATAAATCACAACAGGTTAATGGGTTCACAGGCACCTATACAAAGCTAAAGATAATACGTACTACACACCAATGAAGTGACTAGTCAAAATATAAATGACAATCTTAAACCATCATAAATCTGCTTGAGCATACAATTATGTAACCAATACCAACAGCACAAATAAATCACTTGAAGGAAAAAGGTGGCATGATGGGATGAAGTCACTAGATGTGTAGAGCAATGAAGTGTGTGAATAGCATGTATGGAAAATTACCTGATGAACGCCTATTAGATAACCTTGTGTGTGTTGTCAGTATCCATAATGAAAAAATAGAGTGTCACAGTCCAAAGATTAGTTGCACCAGTGCTGGGTAGCATAGTTACGTGAACATCTGTCAGGGGTCCTGCCTAGCACCCCCACTCCGACGCGTTTCGTCCAGAGACTTAGACTTGGAGTGGGGGTGCGTCGGAGTGGGGGTGCTAGGCAGGACCCCTGACAGATGTTCACGTAACTATGCTACCCAGCACTGGTGCAACTAATCTCTGGACTGTGACACTCTATTTTTTCATTATGGATACTGACAACACACACAAGGTTATCTAATAGGCGTTCATCAGGCAATTTTCCATACATGCTATTCACACACTTCATTGCTCCACACATCTAGTGACTTCATCCCATCATGCCACCTTTTTCCTTCAAGTGATTTATTTGTGCTGTTGGTATTGGTTACATAATTGTATGCTCAAGCAGATTTATGATGGTTTAAGATTGTCATTTATATTTTGACTAGTCACTTCATTGGTGTGTAGTACGTATTATCTTTGGCTTTGTATAGGTGCCTGTGAACCCATTAACCTGTTGTGATTTATTCTGACCTATCCAAGTGTTTCTTGAGTCACTATCCATTTTCATGTTAAGGGTTGACAATTTGAGTCATTCCCTAGTTTTGCCCACTTGTGTCTATGGGTAGTACCCGTGACAGGGGTCCTAGCCTTTTTTAAGTGTTTTTAATCATGTACTG
This sequence comes from Ascaphus truei, assembly GCF_040206685.1. Taxonomy (NCBI): domain Eukaryota; kingdom Metazoa; phylum Chordata; class Amphibia; order Anura; family Ascaphidae; genus Ascaphus; species Ascaphus truei. Next base: position 183,565 of record NW_027457046.1, read on the forward strand.
CTGCGGCCAAGTTTATTCGAGCATTTGCCCGTTCTTGGCCGCAGCAGTAGCCTGGCGCGCGCCCGAGGGTGACGGGCGAGCGCCGAAGCAGCGGAAGAGCGCCCTCTGATCGGGGCGCTCTCCCTACCGCTGCCGGGTCCGCCGGGTCCCCCGGAACCCCCTGCCGCCGTCCCCCACATCGCGGGACACCAGGGCTCCCTCGGGGAGCCCTGGACGCGCGTGCAGGGGGCGCAGGCTCCCGAAGACGCGTGACCGCGCGTCTATGACGCGCGGCACGCCGAGGGGCGGCCACTAGCAAGCCGGGAAATCTCCCGGCTTGCGGATCTGGCCGCACTGCAATTAAGTGTGTCGGCAGTGTACTGTTTACTTATCCTTTTTTGCACTGTGTCAAATAAATAAAATACTATATGTTAATCTGCATACCTGAGTGCTCCCATACGGGTTACTTTTTTCTCTTTTTACTCATATATATATATATATATATATATATATATATATATATATATATTGCGCGCGCACAAACACATATAACATTTTATCCAACTTTTTCATTTATCATTTGTAGAGAAAATGAACATTGTCGCCAGAAGCGCTATTTTTTCAAAATGTAACATCTCTACTAGTGTAAAATGATACTTCATATAAAGCAGGTTATGGGACCCAGTATAAAATGACTATAATGTCTCTTATCACATCCCAGTATATGGATACTTTCTATTATCACAAGCTGCTAACATGTGACAGGGCTCAGAGTCTGAGCCCAGAATGTGACATACTGAACATTCTCATTCTAAATTTCAAAAAATATTGTGTTGATTTCTGACCTGACTGCCGTGGTTACAGCTCAACCACTCTGTTCTACTGCATGTCACCATTTTCTGCCACAACCAGCTGACGGTGGATCTGCAAGGAGTTCAACGCTCATTGGCATCACATCTGTGGCTTGGTTAACGTATCATTTCTCCAGCTTTTTATTGTATTGTTTTGAAGTAGATTATATTTATTTAGTTGAATAGATATTTATTTAGTTTAATAGATATTTATTTAGTTAAATAGATTATATTTGTAAGTTTAATAAGTTATATTTCTTAGTTTAATAAGTTATATTTCTTAGTTTAATAAATTATATTTCTTAGTTTAATAAGATATATTTGTTAGTTTAATAAGTTATATTTCTTAGTTTAATAAATTATATTTCTTAGTTTAATAAGTTATATTTCTTAGTTTAATAAATTATATTTCTTAGTTTAATAAGTTATATTTCTTAGTTTAATAAGTTATATTTGTTAGTTAATAGATTATATTTGTTAGCACAGTAGATTATATTTACTAGTATTTAAGTCTCCCCCTCAGTGCCCCATTAGCACCCGTGCGCATATTTCACATCTTTTCGGAGTCGCTTATTTTTTAGACCCTCGGAGCCGAAACCTAAAGGGGTCAGTTAAGAAAGTCCGGATCAAGAGGAGCCGCACAGTTTAAAGACAGAACATTTCCAAGGGAGATGGAGACAATTTGGGTAAGATCTGATTAAAGGACAACCTTTGGGGAAGGAAAGGGTGACGCGGGAGTGTAAGAGGGGGGTGAGAGAGCAAGGTGGTGTGTCAGATTGGGGCAGAGCAAGAGAACGCAAAAATGATGGGGATTTGCTGCACACTAAAAAAAACAATTAGTCATACTTTTACCGGTGCCCCTTAGTCTCAGGGAAGACCGGCATTTCGTCCAATGGATACAATATGATTGATGGAAAAGGGCACACGGATTTGAATAAAAAAAGATAATTTATTGTGCCACAGACTACAATGTTTCGGCTGCTGGCCTTTCTTTATTGGCTTTAGTGGGTTTAGCCACTTTACCTGAGAAAGGCCAGCAGGCTGAAATGTTGGTTCTATGGCAATGCAAGAGAAAACAGGTTGGGGGGGTGGGTTCTCGCAAGGTCGCCGACCCATGGGTGAGTGTCCCCGGTGGCAACTAGTCCTGGACCCCGGGAAAGCTGTCTGTGGCCCATACAAGCTGAGTAACATGTAGAAAGGACACATGTATGTTCAGAATGAGTTAGCATGGTATTTTGAGAGGCATCATAGCAGGTCAGTGCAAGTCAGTGCAGAGCACTGCAAGGTCAGTCAATATGAGGAAGGGTCCGATGGAGGAGTTGGAGGGTCCCAGAATATCTCTTAAAGCAGGGGTGCGCAAATCGAGGGGTGCGACATTTTCTTGGGGAGGAGGGGCTCGGCGCTTACAGTGGCCCCTCGCTCTTCCCCACAGCATTTAAATTAAATGCCGGAAATCGCGCGCAAGGCCTCTGTAAGTTCCCTTTCCTTGTCTCCGGCGGCTTCTGGAGACAGCAACGTGGCGTCACATGATGTGGCATTGCCATAGCAACGTGATATCACATGACGTCGTTACATCAGAACGTCGGAGACAAGGTGGGGAGGGTGGAGGGGGGAGCAGGGGAAAAAGGTTGCGCAACCCTGTCTTAAAGCATTGTCTTGCATACAGATCAGAGGCGAAGAATGGATATGGATATCCGATGTTAAGGAAGAAATAATACTGAGATCACTACCGCTAAGACCGATTCGATGGAAGAAGGTGAGTGATGAAATAGCCGTCACTGTGTAACTCTTCCAATTACCTGCAACTTCATGCAAAGAAATAGCAACGCTTGTTTTTAACGCATTAAGCGCCTAATGGGGAATTCAACTGCTGAGAGTTTAAGGGAGTTACTCACCAAACTCAGCGACGTTTCTGTGTCTCTGTGATAACTCCCCCAGGACATGCTTGAAAACCAGAGGTAACTCAATGTATTTTTGATAAATAGAAACATGACCTTCTGGGGAGGGGTATATAATGGGTACTGGGCCTGGTGAGGTGGGTATAACGGGTTCTGGGCCTGGTGAGGTGGGTATAACAGGTACTGGGCCTGGGGAGGGGCGTATAGCAGGGTACTGGGCCTTGGGAGGGTTGTATAACTGGGTACTGAGCCTGGGGAGGTGGGTATAACGGGTATTTGCCCTGTGGAGGGCGGTATAACGTGGTATTGGGGAGGGGGTATAAGTGGCACAGGAGCTCTTGCGATACAGAGTATCACTGTCCCTGGTTACAAACACTTCATGTCTCCTGCAGATCAGGACACGCACGAAGGTGGTGCCCTTTGTGCCACCAGACGACGAGGCGGGCTACGAGGCGGACGACGAGGCATACGATAAAGCGGGCGTCAAGTGGTGCGAAGAGGTGGGCTACAAGGCGGCCGATGAGGCAGACGACGAAGCGGATGTCAAGTCTGGCGACGTGGTGGACGATGGCCTAGGAGAATACGAGAGGTGTGGACGGATCTGCTGCTTCACCTTTTTTAGGCGGAGGAGAAGACCCCGGGAGCAGGTAGCAGAATACGAGAGGTGCGGACAGATCTGCTGCTTCACCTTTTTTAGGCGGAGCAGCAGACCCCGGGAGCAGGTAGCAGAGGAGCCAGGGCGTAGATCCAGGGGTATTCTAGGGGCCCTGAGAAGTTGGTTTGACCGCAGGAGAGGCAGATAAGATCAGGAAGGCTGCGGGAGGGGCAGGTACTAGAGGGAGATTGGGATATTGGGCGTGAGAGGGTGAGAGAGAACAAGGAGCAGGGCCGGAGCACGGGTTTCATGCGCCCCAGGCGAAACTTAAAATTTGTGCCCCAGTTGTATAAAAAATAATAAGATAAATAAAATAATAAAATAAACAGTGGCGTAGCTATCGGGGCTGCAGGGGGTGCGACCGCACCCCAGCGCGACGCAAAATAAAAATAAAAGGGCGCCAAAATACTGGATAAAAAAAAGAATAATAATTTTTAAAAAAAGATAAATAAATTAGAAATAATAAGAGGAAAAAATAATAATGATTATTAATGCGCCCCTAGGACCTTTGCGCGCTAGGCGACCGCCTAATGGCCGGCCGGCCCTGCGAGGTATGCGGGAGGAAAAGGGGTGAATGGGATAGATATGTAGGGGGATGGGGGAGCAGGTGAGTTATACACAGGGGCACAAGGGCCCCATCACCCGCATCTCTATATACTGAGTGTGCCCCTGTGTATAACAACGCTGATCTGTGCTGCTCCATCTGATCTCACTGCGCAGTGATCCAGGGACCATCCGATCGCCATTTAATGGGGTCAGGAAGGAATTTTTTTCCCCCATTGCACAGCAGGGGTTATGTTTCGCCTTCCTCTGGATCACAGCAACAAACAGCCCTTTGTGCATGAATTATCAGTGAGATCTTTATACACCCTGCATTGGTCTTCACCCCTTTGCTGCCGGAGGGGCCTGCAGTGCATTGCTCTGCGTGTTACTATATCGCTCTGCAATGTGCTGCAGGCCCCTCCCAGCAAAGAGATTAATTATTTCAATAAAATACTCTCTTTAATCCAACCTATGTGTAGTGTCTTTTCTATCCGTTGTATCTATTGCTAACAGCTCAGTGATTCTTCCCCAGGTCGCTGCACTAGTGTCACACTGCCAAGCCGGGTGTGAGGGAGATTTATAGGGTCACATATACACTTCTGCCAAAACACGAGTGCAAACAGGGAGCCCCTCTGATCTCATATCTTTTATTACACAAAACGGTATCTAAAAAGGTAAAAAGAACATACATGGGATTCTGCTACAAATATCTCTCTAATTACAAACCAATTAGCAAATCATTCAGATTAGAGTCGAGCGAAAAGAAAGGGTTAAGTATCTCATGTACAGTATATGCAGTGCAGGCTGTTCTGCGCATTACATGCAGGGGGCAAAGGTTAGGAGATATAAGTAATGCTGATCTCAGAGCTGACCGGCTGACCTGCTCTACCGGCTGACCGGCTGACCTGCTCTACTGGCTGACCGGCTGACCTGCTCTTCTGGCTGACCGGCTCTACCGGCTGACCGGCTTCCCTTCTTCCAGCTAACTGACCTGAATTGTGGCCCCTGTATCTCCCAATTAAACGTTTTATTGGCATATTCTTGTTTGACTCGTTCTATACAGACATTTTCTATACATTCATTGTGGGATTTGATAACATCTGTAAGATCTCTCAGAACATCACATTCTGTACGTTTGTGCTGAATATTTTTCCATTCTCAATTTACTTAGGGGCCTATGCAGAGAGCAGCGCTGGAAATAATTGGAATTGGTAATAAATTGTACCTGTAATGGCGTGATTTTATCTCCATATGCAGAAAGGTCAGAAAACTGCATTTAAAATCATGCTTGATTATGGAGAGTTTCAACCGGCGAGATGCGCGCTGGTGAAACATGTTTGAAAAAAAGCGCGTTTTTTTTTTTTTTTTTTCACTCTCGCCGGTAAGCTCCAGTTTCCTGCCAACTTTTGTTGGCGGAGCTAATTGTAGAATTTCTCTCCATTTTAATGGCGCGAACAGCCGCTAGATGGCGATCGTGCCTTTCTGCATACGGCCCTTTTCAAAACTGGCGAGATTTTGGTTCTCGCCAGCCGTGCGGCGAGTTCTACTAAAAAAAAAAAAAATGGCGCTTTTTACTCAACTCGCCATTTCCAACCTTATTATAGCCATATAACGCTAAAAAACGCCGAAATTTCCGTTCGCGCTGCTCTCTGCATAGGCCCCTTAATATTAGTTTTTGGCTTCAATTATTTATATCGAGCCCAAAATACCTTTATACAGAAAATGCTGTTCCCCTTATCCCACAAATGCTGCTTCATTAAAGCCCAGGGGTGGCACTTTGTGCATTCTCAAACTTTTAGGCAACATCCCTAATTTCCAAAAGTGGGATAAAATCTGTGCATATTTAAATGGTTAATTTTTCCATTTTTCCATTGTGACAAAATATCAATTTTCTCACTCAGACTACAAAATCCCTCCCCAAATATATCCGTTTCACATAAAAGTGTGTGCGCGTCTTCTTCCGCCTAACTGGCACGTCGTCCTTACGGGCGCCACTCCTTGTAACTCCACGCTGCCCTCCAGTGGCAAAAGAAATAAGATACATTTACTGTACTCGTCTGGCAGCTGCTCCCGTATAAGGTGGGTAACTCTGTATTAGGGGTCTTGGTTAGAGTATATTTTATACTTATGTCGGATAGATGAGGAATTAATATTCCTAACGGGTTATTGTGAGAGGCCTTAGATCTTATCCTATATGCACGCAGCCCTCGCCTCTCTGACCTTGAACACGTACTTCAATCTGATTTTTTGAGACGTGAAACTGGATTTCCCAAAACAAACTGATTTTAAACACTGACAAGACTGTAACAATGGTATTTGGGACCAGAGCTAAATTGCTAAAGCTGCCAATGACAGAGCTTCAGATAAAAACCAGCTCTAATACCATCCTAGCCCCTGTTACTTGTTTGAAATAACTGGGCATATAGTTCAACTCCCATTTAACATTTGGGTTGCACATTGATACCCTGACATCCAAATCCTATGCCAAACTAGGTGTACTTTACAGGAACAAATCCTCCCTAAGGCCCTCATGCAGTAATCGCCTACAGCGATTCAGTAAGCCCAGAGAAGCTGGCGATTAGAGCAAAAATAACCGTTTTTTTTTTTTGCCGGAAAATAAATAAATAAATAAAATCTGCAGACGCGCGGTGATAAGCCACTTTTCGGCACTGATCGCCAGTTTTTCAAACACGCTCAATTCTATAAGCTCTGATCAGCTTATTGCGGCTGATTGCCACTTTAAAATTGCTGTTTCTTCTCCAAATTGTCCCGCCACAAAAGTTGGCAAGAAGGTGGGGTGAAGCTGCGATGAAAAAAACATGCATGTGTCCCGGAGCGGATATCCATTAATATCAGCACCAGAAACCCCCGGCATGAATCCGATGCATAAAAAATGCATTTACAGGCAACTTCATTACCGCCAAGGCAATGAAGGGGTTATACACCCGTGCCAGGCTTATTGTGGGTAGCGGGGGTGGGAGAAGGTGGCATTTGGCCCTGGGTGGGTGTTTAGGCCTTGCCAGGGGGTTGGGGGATGACTTAACCTTTTCTTTAACTTAGCGGTTAATACCGCTAAGGTAATGAAGGGGTTAACCCCTCCCACTACCCCCCCACCCAGTAGGCCTAAACACCCATCCTTGGGGCCAATAGCCCGTTCACCCACCCCCGCTACCCACAATAAACACAAATACACATAACAGCCCCACTGGCCACCTCCTAGGTCCCTAATAAACCATTACAATATTCATAAAACCATTATTTTGTTTACACCCAGGATTATTACATGGGATTAGGGCTATGTTATTCAGTGAGGGGTTGTATGTTTGTATTCGTAGGGACAGGCAAGGCCGGAGCCAGATGGGGTTCTCCTGCCTCTTTCCTCCCTGTCTCCTGACCCTTCCTGTAGCCGGACAAAGAAGAAGAAGCAGGCACACGGTCTTACTCAAAGGAGGTTTAATATGCCATAAAGTCCAATGTTTCGGCAGTCAAATACTGCCTTTCTCAAGGTGAAGGCTACCAAACACAAGAAAACAGTCACAATATATACCACCCCCCCTGATACTCACCCCTCCCCATTCTGCCACATAACCAGGATGCTGACGCCCACCTGATGACGCCAGAGCTACCATATGGCGCCCCCTAGTGACGTCAGACGTCTAGGTCTAAATCCCTGGCAATACAGCATAGAGCTGTCTTGGAGGACTGCAGCCACAGCCACACATGGGGGAGTGTTCAGTCTGGGGAGAGGTGTGGCTGTGGCTGCAGTCCTCCAAGGCAGCTCTATGCTGTATTGCCAGGGATTTAGACCTAGACGTCTGACGTCACTAGGGGGCGCCATATGGTAGCTCTGATGTCATCAGGTGGGCGTCAACATCCTGGTTATGTGGCAGAGTGGGGTGAAATAGGACCGGTATCTGTTAGACTTCCATCGCCCTATCTTTTGTATCGCAGCTACTGACAGCCCCGCGCGTGATGCTTCCGTTGCCGCCCCAATCCGGAACGAATGTGTCCCGTATTGTGCCTCGTCGAGGCCCTGGTGTCTTAGGCACATGCGGAAAACCCGCAGGTACTGGAATCTAGATAACGGTACCCCGTCCGCGTGAAGGAGCAGGGGGCCCTGACCGTCTGGCCTGCATGCCAAGTATTCCCTGAGCGTGCTCACTGGGCAAAATTTGGTCCCTGGTAGCCTAGCAAAGATATCCACGCTCCCCTCCCCCGCTGGTCTGTTTTTGACCTTTTCACGTGTAGTTTGACCCACCCTTCCCCTAAGACTATGTCCTCAAACTGCATCCCTCCCTCGCCTTTGCGCGACGCGCACACCAGTTCCCCGGCTCGCAGTGCTGCGAAGAAAGCCAATGCAAACGTCAGCCGGAAAAGTTTCGCCTCGAACCCCGATAGGCACACTCTGTCTGCGGCCTGCATTAAACCCTCTAATATCGCTGGTGTCACTGGCCTTCTGCTGTCATTTGCCGCCGTCCCCTTCGTTAACCACGCTAGGACCCTTTTGATGATAAATGCCTTCGTTGGGTCCCCCTTGCCCTCTAGCTGCAAAAAGAAGGAGACTCCTGTCACTTTTTTCCCTATGGATCCTCCCGATAAACCCCTTGCCCTTAAGTTTAGGACAAATGATAGCAAGGTCCCGACTCCCAATACGTCGAGACCCAATTCCCCTGCCAGACTTTGATAATCGCGCCACGCTGCCGAATAGGCCCGCCACGTACCCGGAGCCAGCGATGATCGTACCAACGAGGTCACTGGGTCGTCGCCAGCACCCAAAGGTCTGCAGGGCATGGACTGCCGATTAGGTCCGCCCCGGGGGCCAGTCTCCGAAACAGCGCCATCTGTAACCGGGATAAGGCATCAGCAATGTTATTCACCACCCCCGGGACATGTCGAGCCTTGAACGCTATGTTCAATTGCAAGCATGCCAGTACGAAACAGCGCAGAAGGGACAGCACCGGCGGGGAGCGTGAGCCGAAATTGTTCACGGCTTCCACTACACCCATGTTGTCTGTCCAAAAAATTACTTGCTTATTCGCGAATAAGTGACCCCACAGGCGCACTGCGACGAGCAAGGGAAATAGTTCCAAGAACGCCAAGTTCTTAATGAGCGGCATCCCCCGCCAGTGGGGAGGCCACCGCTCCGCGCACCATGCCCCACCGAAGTAGGCCCCAAAACCGACTGACCCTGAGGCGTCTGTAAACAACTGCAACTCTGTGTTGTTGGATGGGGGACCTCGCCACAAGGTTCTGCCGTTATAATCCTTTAAAAAACGCAGCCA